>NC_037544.1:30361181-30362852 GCF_001531365.2 Cynara cardunculus var. scolymus | reverse complement strand
CACCTTAAACAAAGAATCCTGATCCTGAATTCTCTTCTTCTTTTTCTGCCAATCCGTATGATTCACCAAGAAATCTTTCCTATTATAGAAAGTGTGTAAAATCTTTCATCTAACTCAACTTTCTATATATATAGTACTAAGGGAATGTGGTGGGCGGCACAACCAGCCAACCACCCCCCCCCCTTTTCTTTTTAAAATTAAATCTCAAAATATTCACATAAACAACACACACACAGATATATATATATATATATATATGTTAAAGAAAATCTTAAATCAAAACTTGAAACCCGAATATTACACTGCTCAAGCCTCCGCGAATGCTAAAGAGAACTTCAGGTTATTCCAGCATCCAGCGATCAAATGAAGCTTGTGAAACACGATTGTTGTTGTCTTGTCCTTATACACACAAAGGACAAACCCATAACCTTTCTAAATGTTACTACGGTACGGAGCCGACTAGTTGACTCTATTACCCACCAACTTTAGGTAAGGATGTCTGCTCATGAATAGGCTTTTTGTACTATTCACTGTAGCAATGGAGAAGCCTTCCCCTTAAGGCTTGACACGCACTCTAACCCTACCATATTGCATTAAATGTGCATTCAATGTAATTGGTATAAATAGAAGTGTTTCCTCTCTATGCAGAGTGCGCGCGCAACACACTCTATTAACCTAAAACTTACTTTGAGCATCCTTGAGCTTAAGTAAAATAACTTACTTTTTTCTACAACAAATCTTTTCTTATTTGCTAAGATTTAGTGTGTAACTATAGATTGTTTAGATAGGTTTTTCTTACCTTATCTTTCCGCAAACAATCTTTTAAAATTTGTGTTGATCTTCTCTTACAATATACATTTTAAATTTGAAAATATTGTGTTTGTATTCATCCCCCCCTTTCTACAACTGTTATACATATCTTGTAGACCCATACGGGACCAACAGACATAAAAAAAGGAATCTCACTAGACCTTTCGGTTTAACCCTCATTTTGTGATTTAAATTATGTATTGTAGAAAATGCTAACAGTAAAGGGAAGGGGAAAATGTGATATTTTCCGTTACGCATGTCTATATGAAGATTTGCTTATGATGAATATAGTTTCAGTAAAAGAAAGGATGATGAGTACAAGAAATGTATTTAGAATTTTTGGACCATGTATTATGTATGATAGATTCTTGTACTTTGGGACCTGAATGGTGTATAAACATGTATTTCTGGTGAATGAAGTATGTGTTACATGCAATGTGTGGTATGGGGTTTTACAGAAAGTGGTATCAGAGCCTGAGTTTAAGGAATTTAGGTATTTAACCGCATGATAGGTAGACTTAAACTATTTCATTGCATGATAAGGTCCCGAACATAGTTAGCACCATTGGACATAAATATGATGAGTTAAAAGAATTGTGACACCCCAATCTCCACACATTGCATATTACATAGAATTCATTTATAGGATAGATAGATTCCCACATACGTCCAAAATTTCAAGAGTCTGTGCTACAGGTTTACGATACAAATTKCATAACTTAAAAATTCCAAAATACATGCATTTGTAAACTAGCATTGCTCTCCTCCAAAACACATCTAGATAGGTCTTCAACATTTATGCACATAAGGGAAGTAATCATATAATGCTTTTTCCCTTATCGATATTATAACTGGTATTAC
>NC_037544.1:30355966-30360360 GCF_001531365.2 Cynara cardunculus var. scolymus | reverse complement strand
CAGTCATATATGTCAGAGTGAACCTGTTCATAATTCCCAAACCAAATCATGGTTTCAACATAGGTTTATACTAAAAAACCTTCTATTCTCAAGAACAACTTGTTCTCCCAAAACAGTTTAAAACTTTGTTTTTCATTAAATTTCTTTCAAACTGTTTAAAAACCCATATACTGTTTAATTCTCTCCAAAACAATCCCAAAAATAGATTCGAACAACAATTTCTCAAAGGCTGTTGACGAACACGACTTTGTTTCATATTTATCCAGAAATATATTCCAAAACAATAACATCATAAAAAATGTTAAAGATAATTTATTATCTTAACCTCAAAACCAATATCAAAACTCAACAGTTGATACACAAATATATGAGGAATTTTGTTTCAAAACCACTCACCTTATCAAACAGATTTCTTGATGATAATCACATAACAAAAGCTTTATTCTAACAAAGAATCTTCAAGTACTTTTGAAGCAATAATTTTTGAAGAACACCTTATCACACACATAGGTTCTTTTCTAAAAAGAATGACAGTRATAAGGATAACCTTATCCAAACTTTTCTTTAAATATCCTCACCTAGGCGGTGAAGGATTTTAATAATATAAAATTAGATATGACGATGTGGATTTTATTATTTTAAAGACCTATTTGCTTCATTACTAAGGTACCACCTTCTTAATAAAATATTCATATTATCCAAACATGTATGCATTTATTTCATGTATCATGTATTATTGCCACATTCACGCATACCATCTTTTAATTTATCAATTAATCACGTAAAATTTACCTTGACCCAGGTTATCTGAAACCAGGTTATAACATTCTCTCCCTCTTAAAAGAATTCTGTCCCGAAATTCATTCAAATAACCATGGATATTTTTCTTTCATATCTTATTCTAATTCCCATGTTTTGCTTCTAAACCTTTGTGAAATCGCCACTGTACCCTTACTAGACTTATTTCCTTGTTTCTCAACACACGGGTTTTGTGGTCAGTTATAGCTTCTGGAGTATCCACAAAATTCAGTTTTTCATCCAACTTAATCTCCGGAAGTGGTCTTGCCATACTAGGATCAGCAAGACATTTCATTAGGTTTGACACATGGAAAGTATTGTGAATCAGACTAAGTTCCTCTGATAATTCCAATTGATAAGCTACTGGCCCAACTCGTTTACTGATTCTGAATGGACCCATATATCTTGGACTGAGTTTACCTTTCTTTCCAAACCTCATAACTCCTTTCCAGGGAGAAACTTTCAACATTACTAAATCATTCATGTAAAATTCAATTGATTTTCTGTGCTTATCTGCATAACTTTTCTGATGATCTTGAGTTGTTTTAATTCTTTCCTGAATCTGATCAATCTTTTCAGAAGTTACTTGCACAATTTCGGGACCTGTTAGTTGTTTCTCACCTACCTCATTCCCACATACAGGGGTTCAACATTTCCGACCATATAATACTTCATATGGAGCCGCTTTGATACTAGAATGATAGCTATTATTGTATGCAAATTCTATTAGTGGAAGATGATCTTCCCATGATCCTCCAAAATCTATGATGCAAGCTCTTAGCATATCTTCAAGTGTCTGAATTGTTCTTTCACTTTGTCCGTCTGTTTGAGGATGATATGCTGTGCTTAATCGAATTTGGGATCCTAATGCCTTTTGAAAACTTTCCCAAAATTTCGATGTAAATCTGCTATCTCTGTCCGAGATGATAGATAGTGGAACCCCATGTCTTGTCACAATTTTCTTAATATAAATCTGGGCTAACTTTTCCAATGAATAACTTTCTTTTATCTGTAGGAAGTGTGCAGATTTGGATAGGCGATCCACTATTACCCATATGGCATCATACCCTCTTGGGGTTCAGGGTAACTTCATATTAAAATCCATTGTGATGTGATCCCATTTCCAAACAGGAATTTCCAATGATTGCAGTTTTCCATAGGGTCTCTGATGCTCTATCTTTACTTGTAGGCACGTCATATATTTTTCTATATACCTTGCTATGTCTTTGTTAGGACTGAAAAATCAGTATTAATTGTATTCGTCTTGAAAGTTTATAAATATTCTATAATTGTAAAAGTCAGTGTGTTTGACTTTTCTTATAGAAGTTTGACTTTGACTTTGTTTAGTTAGTTTGACCATATAAATAGTGATGGTCTTTGTAATTAGAGAARAGGAGCTCATTTGTAAAAACCATACGTTTAAGAGAGTTGACTATACTTTGAATGCTTTGACCTTTTCTCTCAAAATTCATATTGTGTTCTTAATGATAAATCCAGATCTGCCATTGTTGTTATGAAGAAATGATGATTGATCAGTAAATTTGGACTCCACAATTGGTATCAGAGCTGGATGCAAGAAATCAGAGGTTAACGAAATCAAATAAGTGAATTTTTTCTGGAATTTTTTTTTGCTCTTGAGTGTTCTTGATTTTTTTTAATCCGATTTTTCATAAAAGATCTTGTGTTTTCATGTTATAAAAAGGATCAAAATGCTCGAAATTGATTTGTGAATATTTGTTATTCACAAACTTTTCTGATTTGATCAATATTAATCAAGATTTAATCGGTTTTTAGGGTTTTAAATTTTTTTTCGTGTTCTTGAATTTTTTCGTAATCAGTGTTTTTGATCTATTTTTTTATAAAAAATTTCAGTTTTTATGTTTTTGTTAGTTTTGATCTGTTTTTGATTTTTTTTAGTTGATTTTTTTGTTAAACCGTTCAAAATTCATCCGGTTTAAAATTCTTAAGTTTTCTCTTTGGGCTTCAAAATTTTTGGCCCATTAAAAGTTTGACCGGATAAGAAGTCTGGTTACCTTCTTCATAGCACTGTTTATCTTTAAATCGATTCACAGAGTATAGGTTGAGCGGTGTTCATCTACACCGCACAAAGCTTAACCAGATTCAAGGTAAACCGCAGGAGCCTTGTCCGGATTATTCACCATCGATTTCGTCTAAGGGTAAACCGCACACCATTTGAGCGGTGTTCATCTACACCGCACGCAGCTTAAGTGGAGAACAGGTAAACCATTTACCTCTTGAACGGATTTCTTGAACGGATTTAGCTACACCGGACGATTTCAGGTAAGTTTAGGTTTTCAATTTTTGAGCGGTTTACAACTGAACCGTTTACCTCTTGACCGGAGTTGTGATCGGATTAGTTTTTCATTTGACCGGTTTAATACTTGGAATTTCTGTGCATAGAGCTGTCCGGATTTCTAATCCGCTTGATTCCATTTACCCAGATTATTGTTTGTTCATTCTTTAATCTCTATCAAGCACAATCTTTGTTGGTGTGTGAATCGTTGTCATCAACAGGTTCTTTGTAGTTGTCAGGTTTACATTCATTATGCTGTCTGGTTTAACCTTCTAATATTGACAACTTTGGAAATACACAGATTCTGTTCATAGCTATTTTGTTCATAGCTGTTTTGGAAATTTTAGTAACTGTTTGTTCATAGCTGTGTTGTGTGTATTGTGTTTGTTGTTCGTGTTGTGTTTGATGTGTTTGACAGCAGGTTAGCTGTTGAGTTTAGATTTAAGTACCATAGCAGCAAGATTTGAAACAGCAACAAGATTTGAGTTCTGTTTAACAGTTTCTGTGTGCTTGTTCATAGCTCTTTTCATAGCTTGTTGTTGTGTTTGGATATAGACAGGTTATTTGCAGCAGCTCGGCAGATTGGACAGCAGGTTCTTAACAGTCATGAGACCAAGATGATGATGAACAGCAGGTTGAAGCAGCAGCAAGGTTGATAGTCAAACATTACAGCTCACAGATACACAACTCACAGATAAACAGGTTGATAGTCAAGGTTTACATAGTTAAACAGCTCCACAGCATTGCAAGGTTTTCAAAACAGCAGCTCAGGTTGTAGCAACAAGATCAAAACATCAATAACAGCAAGAGGTTTAAGTAGCTTTTTTTTAAGATTGTGTTTGCTGTTGTCTATTGTGTTTGGACAGCAGCAGGTTTTAAAACAGGTTTCTGTTTAACAAGTTTTTAAAACAGGTTGCAAACAAGTTTTTAAAACAGGTTCCAAACAGGTCAGATATTGCTGTTTGTGTTTGCTGTTTTAAGCTTTTAAAATTTGTTTTGAGTTCAATACAGTTGGCCTCTTGATTGCTATTGGTCTGAACTTGGTTGTGTTTAAAATTTGAAACAAGAAGACAGCAGCAGGTTTTTGGTTTAAGGTTGCTGTCCATTATCCTCATCAGGTTTTGTAATCTGTCTTGGTATTACAACAACATCAACAAAGGGCAGGTTTAAGCAAGTTTGATCGGTTTGATGTCATAGACTGTTAAGACTAGTAGCTTTGTTGTTTCACTTGGCTGTTTAAGCAACAGCAACAGCAGCTTTGCTGTTTTAAAACTGTTTAACA
>NC_037544.1:30354500-30355750 GCF_001531365.2 Cynara cardunculus var. scolymus | reverse complement strand
TCCATGAAGGCTGCTGGTGCATTGGTTAGGCCAAAAGGCATCACTAAAAATTCATGATGCCCATATCTTGTTCTGAACGCAGTTTTAGGAACATCTTCTTCTCTGACTTTCAGTTGATGATATCCGGTTCGCAGATCAATCTTTGAGAAGTAACTGGCCCTAACTAATTGATCAAATAAATCATCAATCCTGGGTAATGGATATTTATTCTTAACTATCACTTTGTTAAGCTCCCGATAATCTATACACATTCTCATTGACCCGTCCTTCTTTTTAACAAATAGAATCGGAGCTCCCCAAGATGAAGTACTTGGTCTAACAAAACCTTTATCAAGTAGATCCTTCAATTGAGTCACCAATTCTTTCAGCTCTGATGGGGCTAATCTGAATGGTGTTTTGGCTACTGGTGCTGCCCCGGGTATCAAGTCAATTTTAAACTCGATGGCTCTTTCTGGTGGAAGACCAGACAAGTCCTTGGGAAAGACTTCTGGGTATTCTTTGACAATTGGGATCTATTCTGACTTTTTCTCTTCTCTGTTTGCATTGATTGCATAAGCCAAAAACCCTTGACATTTCTTATGTATACACTTACGAGCTTTCAATATAGAGAGAAGACTGGTATGATAATCTTGATAATCACTACCAATGATGACTGTTCCTCTGCCTGACAACTTAATTTCAATCTTCTTTTGGTTACATAAAATAGTTTCCTGATTTTTGGCTAACCAATCCATACCCACCACTAGATCGAATTCATTCATCGGCATAGGGAATAATTGAATAGGCAACTCACAACCCTCGATGGAAATGGTGTATTTATCGAACACATAAGCAACAATTTTTTGACTATTAGCGGTGTCGACCACCAACTTTTTGTCAAGTGGCATAGAAATTAAACATGCAATTTCAGCAAAAGTAGGGGATACGAATGAAAAGTTCGCACCTGAATCAAATAGCACTTTAGCATATACGGAGTTGATGGAATAAGTACCTGTTACCATGTCTGGAACTGCCTCAGCCTCATTTTTAGTCATTTGGAAGGATCGTCCTTGCGCCCTTCCTAGCCCTCCTCTATTCATACTTGGTCTCCCTCGACTACCCGTTGTACTATTTCCCAAACTTAGTTGTGGATTTTTGAGCTGTGGGCATTTGTCTTTAAAATGATCCGTTGAATTACAGTTGAAACACCTTTTATTTATCGGACATAATCTTGATGAATGTCCAATCTCACCACAATTGAAGCATTTCAT
>NC_037544.1:30346017-30354380 GCF_001531365.2 Cynara cardunculus var. scolymus | reverse complement strand
CTAGCTTCTGTGGATATGTAATGCTCAGCAAATCTAGAATACTCTATGTATTTTTCTGTGTATTCTCTAACTGATTCAGAGCTTTGTTCCAACTTCAAGAAATCCTCTTCCATTTGTCTAACTGCAGCCTTGGGACAAAATTGTTCTTTGAATCTATTCACAAATTTTGCCCATGACAAGGTTTGCAAAACATTCATCTTTCCAAGAGATTCTATTTCCCACAAATACAAAGCATTAGACTTTAGAATTGATACAGCAAATCTGACTTTGTCGGCTTCTGGACAACGTATGGTATTGAATACTGATTCAATCTCTTTTATCCAACAAATAGTTTTAGTTGGATCTCGTTCACCCGAAAAAGCTGGTGGTTTGCATGCCAGAAACATTTTAATATCCCCTCCTATTGTACTTGGTCTTGGTATGGAAGAATTTATCTCTACTCGCTCTGTTTCCACCCTCGAAGGCATTCTCAATATTGATGTTAAGGTTTCTCTTAACTTTCCCATTTCTTCAGCCAACATATCTCTAGTTACAAATTCTGGCTGTGGTGTTGGTTCCGGATTGTTATTCCCAGAGTCAGATTCTGCTTGATTAACATAACCTTGTGATTGATAATTTCTTTCCCTTGTTTGATTTCTCCCTCTTCCTCTGGCTCTTCCTCATGAGGTATTAATAAGGGATTCATTGGGAGAATTTTCTGCCTCACTAAGATCAGGTTGGGCTAGTCTTGGTGATCTTCTGGACCGACTTGTCATCTGTAGATTTCATGATTAAATAACACATTTTCACATTCCCAAATACAATAAAGTGTCCAAGTTCATATATGTACCTGTAGATTCAAAATTACATTGGCCAGATGTAATCTGAATGTACCTTACACACTTATCTCTTAACTTATCATATTTTTTTTCAAAGGTTCTAACTATGTCTGGGACCCTAATATGCAATAGAATAGTTTAAGTCTAGGCATCATCACGCAATTGATCACCTAAATCCCTTAAACTTAGGCTCTGATAACAATCTGTGACACCCCAATCTCCACACATTGCATATTACATAGAATTCATTTATAGGATACATAGATTCCCACATAGGTCCAAAATTTCAAGAGTATGTGCTACAGGTTTACGATACAAATTTCATAACTTAAAAATTCCAAAATACATGCATTTGTAAACTAGCATTGCTCTTCTCCAAAACACATCTAGATATGGTCTTCAACATTTATGCACATAAGGGAAGTAATCATATAATGTTTTTTCCCTTATCGATAATATAACTGGAATTACCTGCACACATATTTTTGAAAACACAAAATGAGGGTTAGACAAAAGTCTAGTGAGATTCCCTTTTTCATGCTATGTATGGTGAGATCACCAAAAACATTTATCAAAGAATCTCTCAATCATAATAAAGAATAATAAAAGAATCGCATCATGTTTAAGTCCATCGGCCTCTAGTTCCAAAGTGTCCATCGGGTCTTTGATTCCAAACCATACTTAGAATATTTTTCAATAAGCATGACCAGAGCTCCTCTNAAGGGTTTACACAGATACATTGCAAGATTGATAGTCAAGATTGGTGTTTGAAGCAGCAGCAGGACTTGATTGTGGTTTGAGTGTTGTTACTACATTTGCCTAGCAAAGATTTTATGTGTTTGTGTATTTGTTCGTTATTGATTTGCTGTTTTGACTTGACACTGTTATCTATGTTACACTGTGCAGCAAGTATAGTTTCCTTGTGCAGCATTATGAAACACTGTGTAACAGCAGCCGTTTGTGAAACACTGTGTTATATAGCTAAACAACAATCTAAACAGAACAACAGCAGCAATAGAACTTGCTACAGCCAGCTGTTCAAAAGCAGTAGCTTGTTGTATCACGATCATCATAACCATTTTGACAGCAAGTTTTAACAGCAACTGCTTCAATTTGGAACTTTGTGTGTTGTGATTGTTGTGTTTAAAATCTGAAAGCTTTACAATAGCAGCTCAAGTGTGAGAGAAGCGACTGTCTGATTTAAAACAAGAACAACAGCAAAATAGTAAAGCAAAACAGTAAAGGACAGTTGACAGCAGACTGTTTAAGAAGCTTTGAAACAACAACTACAAAGTGCACGGTCTGCAGAAGATGATGCAGAGTTAGCTGTTACAAGAAGTGTCTGATACGAGAGTGTTGCCCAATTTAGAGCTGTGAGAAGTGGATCCATACGAGAACCATACAAGTGAATTTTTGGATAGACTTTCGAGAGCAGATAGATCATTTTTTTTAAAGTGTAACATCTGTATTGTATTGTTTTTGGACTTAGAATCAGTGTTTTTGGACTTGGGTTATTGTTTTGAACTGTTTTTGGTTTCTTAGTTTGATTGTGTTTAGATTTTCTTTTTGGATCATTGTATATTTGTTTTTGTGTGTGTTTTAAGTGTTTGTGTTTTTCTATTCCTTTTGAGCTTAACTGTTCTTATTTCTTTTTCACCGATTTCACTGCATAAATCCTTAACTGATCAATTTTTTTTAAAATGACAAATATCCTAAAGAAGGAGAATCAGGAGTTGAGAGAGAAGCTTGTTGAGTCAGAAAAGAGCTTTGTGAATCTTAAAGAGCATTACAGAACTTTATATCTTAAAAATYGTGCTCATGAGGATTTTATWAACAACTTAAAGAACAATCATAAAAATGAATGTGAACGAATTGTGAAGGAATTTGAATTTAAGATTGAAAAGATTGAAAACAATCAGAGTTTGGATCAGAAAAGCTATAATGATGAATTGAAAAGGTTGACCTCGTCTAATATCGATTTGTCAAATAAACTTCAATCAGTTCAAATTACACTAATTGCTGAAAGGAACTCTCCAAGGAACAATTCTGATATAACGGATTTAACTGAGAAGTTCCACAAATGTGAGAATGATCTGAATGAGTTAAGGAAATTATTTAGATTAGAAAAGGAAAAGGTTTTAAAGACTGAAAAGATTTTAAATGATGAAAGGAATGAGATGGAGATAGAAAAGAAGAGAATTATGGAAGTTGAAAGAAAGTTTGGAACTGAACGAGAATATTACGAGAAGAAGATTAACTCTCTHGAGCTAAACGCCAAGATGCTTCTAAAGCAAATCTCGGATTTTGAGCAGCTTATCATTTTGGAAAGAGAGAAGAATGCTAAAGAAAAGACAGACATTTCTGAAGACTGTCAGAGCCAACTACAGAAATTGTCTGAAARCATTGACTTAAAGCAAAAGGCTTTAGACGAAGAGAAAAAGCAATTTGCTATAGAGAAAAGAAATACTTCAAAGAAGTATACATCAATTGCAAAAGAGCTTACTGAGAAAAGGAAGTGGCTTGACATCGCTTTGGAGAATGACAAGAGCAGTTCAGATGAAGAGAAGAGAGAGTTGGTTAATCAGAAGAAAAGGTTTGAAATGATTCAGAAGGAGTTAGAAGGTAAACTCCTGGATACATCAAAGAAATTGTCTGATCTAAAGACAGACCTTGAAACTGAATTGAACATAAGAACTGAATTGAAAAAGAAATATGATTTAGTTACTGAAGAAATGACCAGCTTTTACAAAAAGTAAAAGACTTTTCGTGTGCTCAAAGTTCAACTGGTTCTCCTTCTAAGTGTATAACCAGCTTTTATAATTGTTCATATTCGAACAGTTATTCAAGKAGTCCTAAATCTAATGTTTCTAAGAACTATTCTCGTTCTAATCAGTACTATCAAGGGTATGTCATTGGATCAACCAATATCCTTCAAAGATTAAAAGCATTTGGGTTAATAAAGCTGAATCTGTTTTATCTCATACACCTGTTGGTACTAACAATCTTCCTTGCATTGTGAATTCTACTAATGATTTGATTAATCTTAGCAAGAGAAGGATTATGTGCTCAACATGCAAAACCAATAATTTTATCAATAACAAAAGGTTCAACAGGTGGCATGGAGATAACAGTTATCAAAACAGTTGGAAAGGTAAGAACAGGTATGATCACAATTACTGGTATGATTCATATTTTATTTCTGATCGTCCTGTTCATAGTGCTGAAAAGAATACATCTTATAGAAANTTCTAAAAGATATAAAGCTTATTTTCAAACTAATAATTTATAAAAGATTTTGCATCATTTTAAATCAATATCCAGAATCCTCTGGTTCTATTATGAGGGTCAATCAGAGCCCCTCTGGTTCCTTGCAAGGTACAAC
Organism: Cynara cardunculus var. scolymus; assembly: GCF_001531365.2. NCBI lineage: Eukaryota > Viridiplantae > Streptophyta > Magnoliopsida > Asterales > Asteraceae > Cynara > Cynara cardunculus. The sequence continues at coordinate 30,350,180 of NC_037544.1, read as the reverse complement.
CAGAGCTCCTCTGTTCCTCATAATCAATGCTTTTACCTAAAGCATTTTTATTCACAACCAACAGTCATGAACTATATTATCTCCAATCCCATAACATCATTACCATCATTTCTACTAAAGACAACATCTYTAAATCCTCAAATCACCAAGAAATGAGAACTTAAATTTGTTGTAACTTTAATAGATATCATAATAAGAGTTAGGCCGCCAGACAACGACCAACCTTATATCCTCCCAATAATCCCCTTTTTATGATGTTCCACCTTTATATCGTCCCATTAATTCATATGAAGTAGTTCATCCAAAGACAGACCTCAGTCATATATGTCGGAGTGAACCTGTTCATAATTCCCAAACCAAATCATAGTTTCAACATAGGTTTATGCTCTAAAACCTTCTATTCTCAAGAACAACCTGTTCTCCCAAAACAGTTTAAAACTTTGTTTTTCTGTAAATTTCTTTCAAACTGTTTAAAAACCCAGATACTGTTTAATTTATTTCATGTATCATGTATTGTTGCCACATTCACGCATACCATCTTATCATTTATCAATTAATCACGTAAAATTTACCTTGACCCAGGTTATCTGAAACTAGGTTATAACAAGAATAGTGTGTAAGGTAAATTTTAATTACATTTGGCCAGTGTAATTATGAATTTACAGGTACATATATGGGCTTGAATACTTCATTATATTTGGGAATGTGAATACGTGATCATTAACATTGAAATCTGCAGATGTCTAGCCAAATGCGGAGATCTAAAAGAATTGCTCATCATGAATCTGAGGAAAGAGAGGAATCACCCGTTAATCTTCCAACGAGTACTTATGGAAATAGAGGTCGGGGAAGAACAAGGGGAAGAGGCAGAGGTAGAAGCCAGACACAGGGAAGGGGTCGGGCTGAAACACATTCTGAGCATGAAGAATCCCGCTCTGGAAATGTTTAGGAGGAATAAGTGCCACACCCAGAATACATAACAAGAGACATGCTGGAAGGAGAAATAGGGAAGCTAAGAGAAACCTTGACATCTATTATGGGGATGCCGGCCAGGGTTGAAACGGAAAGAGTGGAAGTACATCCTTCTGTTCCAGTTGCTCACAACAAAGAAGGAGATATCAAAATGTTCCTAACCTGTAAACCGCCAACTTTCTCTGGAGAAAGCGATCCAGTTAAGGCTATGTGTTGGATTAAGGAGATTGAATTTGTGTTTAACATCATTAGGTGTCCAGAAACCGATAAAGTTCAATTTGTTGTATCTGTATTAAAGTCCAATGCTCTATTTTGGTGGGAAGTAGAGTCTTTGGCTAGATCAGATATCTTACAAACACTATCTTGGGCGGAATTTGTAAACCAATTTAAAGATCAGTTTTGTCCCAAGACGGCTGTAAGACAAATGGAAGAAGATTTTTTGAAGTTGGAACAGGGTAATGGAATTGTTCGGGAATATACTAAAATGAGTACTCTCGATTTGCTGAACATTACATCTCTTTAGAATCCAGGAAGGTGGAAAGGTATATTTGGGGTTTAAAACCTTTGATCCGTGAATTTGTGATCGCTATGAACCCTATTACCTTTTCACTAACAGTGGATGTGGCAGAAGTTACAGAGCGGAATAAGAATCGACAGTCAGAGGGTAAGATTGTTGAGAAAAGAAAATGGGAAGCACCTTCATCTAATTTTTGAGGGTCAAAATCGGTAAAGTATGATAATAAAACTGAACAGGTCAATGAGAAAGTATGTGCTTAGTATCGACAGGTTCATCAAGGGGATTGTAAATCAGACCCAAGAAAATGTTACAAATGTGGCGAGGTGGGTCACTTGTCAAGAAGCTGCCTAGCCAATAGAAGATGTTTTAATTGCAATTCCCCAGATCACATTCGACCCAACTGTCCGTTGTGGAGAACTGTGCAGTTGACTATGGGGAGTAATGTATCGGTTACTCGGGGAAGACCCAACGTATCCAGAAGAGGGCAAGGAGGGGCATGGGGTTGGTCTTTCCAATTGACAAAGAACGAGGCAGAGGTCGCGCCAGATGTAGTAACAAGTACCTTCCTTCTGAATTATATACGTGTTAAAGTGTTGTTCGATTCCGGTGCAAACTTTTCGTTTGTATCACCATCATTTGCTCAATTTTCCTGTTTGAAATATGTGCTACTTGATGATAAATTAGTAGTTGACACTGCAAATAGTCAGGAATCTGTTACTAGTGTATTCCATAACTACATTATTGTTATTGAGGGGTGTGAGCTACCAATTCGGTTGTTACCAATGCCGATGAAAGAGTTTGATATACTAGTAGGTATGTATTGGTGGGCAGAACACCAGGCCAATATTGTCTGTAACAAGAAGATGATCAGAATCATTTTTCCAGACAGAGGGACAATTATTATCTATGGTGATCGCCAGAATCATCATACTAGCCTTTTGACTGTATTGAAAGCCCAAAAATGTATTCGAAAGAAGTGTCAGGGATGTTTGGCGTATATTATTGATGTAAAGAAAGAGAAAGGAAATAAGGAATTGATTCCAATTATTAATGAACACCTAGAAGTCTTTCCAGAAGATTTTTCTAGTGTACCGCCAGACAGAGTTATTGAATTCAAAATTGATCTTTTACCTTGAGTAGCACCAATAGCCAAGGCGCTGTACCGATTTGGCCCTATCAAAATTGAAAGAACTGGTTACTCAATTAAAGGATTTGCATGATAAAGGATTTATTCAACCCAACACTTCGCCCTGGGGTGCTCCGGTCCTATTTGTTAAGAAGAAAGACGGATCTATGCGAATGTGTATAGATTATCGAGAATTGAACAAGTTGACAATCAAGAATAAGTATCCTTTGCCAAGGATTGATGACTTGTTTGATGAACTGGTGGGGGCAAGTGATTTCTCAAAGATCGACTTAAGATCAGGGTATCATCAGCTTAAGGCCAGGGAGGAAGACATCGCTACCACAGCTTTCCGAACTAGGTACGGGCATCATGAATTCTTAGTTATGCGGTTCGGTCTAACTAATGCGCTCGCAGCCTTTATGGATTTAATGAATAGGGTATGTAAGGAGTATCTTGATAAATTCGTTATTGTATTTATCGATGATATTCTTATATACTCTAAAACCGAACAGAAACCTTCGTATGATACTAGAACTTCTGAAAAGAGAAAAGTTGTATGCAAAATTATCCAAGTGTGAATTTTAGCTAAGGGAAGTTCAGTTCTTGGGTCATGTCATTTCAAAAGCAGGGGTGAAGGTAGATCCAGCAAAGATATAAGCAGTTGAAAAGTGGGAGGCCCCAAAGACTCCTTCTAAAATCCGAAGCTTTTTGGGATTGGCGGGCTATTAACGTAAATTTATTCATGACTTTTCTAAAATAGTTGTGCCATTAACCAAACTGACTCGGAAGAATGTCAAATTTCAATGGGAGGAAGAACAGAAAAAACCCTTTCAACTGTTGAAAGATCATCTTTGCAGTGCCTCGGTCTCTACCAGACGGATCAAAAGATTTTGTAGTATACAGTAATGCTTCGAAATTAGGACTGGGATGTGTTCTAATGCAAAGGGGAAAGGTGATCTCTTATGCATCAACACAATTGAAGGATCATGAGAAGCAGTATCCAACTCATGACATGGAATTGGCAGTAGTGGTGTTTGCTTTGAAAATATGGAGGCATTATCTTCTAGGAACAAAATGTCAGGTTTACATTGATCATAAAAGTCTACAACATTTATTTAGCCAGAAAAAACTGAATATGTGGCAGGGTCGATGGATTGAACTTGTTAATGATTATGATTATGAAATCCTCTACGACCCAAGAAAAGCCAATGTGGTAGCCGACACTTTAAGTAGCAAAGAGAGAAGTGGAACTGTGAAGTCAAAATTCACTGATCAATCTTCATTTAAGTTCATAACAACAATGTCAGATTTGGATATTTCATGTAAGAACATCAAGAACACTACTGAGAGGAAAAGTCAAACTTCCAAAGCTCAGTCAAACCTCTATTATACGTATGAATTCTTACAATTATGCTCCTCTTTTCTAATTACAAAGACCATCACTATTTATATGGTCAAACTAACTAAACAAAGTCAAAGTCAAACTTCTATAAGAAAAGTCAAACACGCTGACTTTTACAATTATAGACTATTTATAAACTTTCAAGA
>NC_037544.1:30330937-30345696 GCF_001531365.2 Cynara cardunculus var. scolymus | reverse complement strand
CACACAAATAATCTTTCTGTAATGATCTTCAGTCGCACTTCTTCTTTTGAGTCTTTTGCCATTATCGAAGTTACTCCCCCTTGACCTTTGCATCAAATCCCCTTTAACAATGTTCGAAAATGAATATTTCATTCATTATTACATATACTCCCCCTTATGATGAAATGAGAATCATTCCATCATACACAAGATGAATGAAATTTTCCGTGTAAGCCGTCAAATCATGAAATTGTAAGTAGATCTTTGCAAATCCACTTATTTAATCTTTTCTTAAACCATAAACACAACAATATCTGTTGCTGCTGTTGTTAATATACACACAGGAATATCACAGACCACCTGCTGCACACTTCTATTTGAAGCTATTGTTTCTTTCTTGCTTCTGCTTGCTGCTGCACACCGTTAAGAACCTGCACACTGTTAACTGCTGCTGCTGTTTCAACAAACAAATGAATATTAGTCCACTAAATGTTGATGCTATCAAGACTTGCTGTTTCAAACACATAAGCAACAACAATTTATATACCAACAGCACATAGAGGGACCTGTTTATCTCCAAACACAACAACAAGCTATGAAAAGAGCTATAAACAAGCACACAGAAACTGTTAAACAGAACTCTAATCTTGTTGCTGTTTCAAATCTTGCTGCTATGGTACTTAAATCTAAACTCAATAGCTAACCTGTTGTCAAACACATCAAACACAACACGAACAACAAACACAATACACACAGCACAACTATGAACAAACAGTTACTAAAATTTCCAAAATAGCTATGAACAAAATAGCTATGAACAGAATCTGTGTATTTCCAAACCTGTCAATATTAGAAGCTTAAACCGGACAGCATAATGAATGTAAACCTGACAGCTCAAAAACAATCAAACAGCTCAAGAACACACAGTATAAGACTAAACCTTACAAGGTTGAGTGTAAACCGGACAGTATAAGAGCAATTTAAGAAATATGATCAACTCAATCAACAATTTTGTTGAATCAAATCGAATCAAGAAATGATGTACACCCAAATTTAATCAAAAATAGAAAGTGATATAGGTATCTGGGTAAGTTGAATTAAGCGGATTAGAAATTCGAACAGCTCTATGCACAGAAATTCCAAGTACTAAACCGGTCAATAGAAAAACTAATCCGATCAAGAGGTGAACGGTTTACCTTTAATCCGCTTAAGTAGTGTGCGGTGTAGATGAACACCGCTCAAGAAATCCGGTGATGCTTTGTGCGGTTTACTCAGTCTAGAAACCGATTGATAAGTATTAACCGGTGAACAATCCGATTCATGAAGCTTACACCACCTTCGATTTAACAAGAGCTCTGCGGTTTATCTCCAGTCCGCTTAAACTTTGATTTAGGAACAAGAACCAGTGTGCGGTTTAGCTAGATAGACATCTAAACCGGATGAACAAAGATGGGCCTTAACCATTGGGCTTAAAATTTGGGCGGTTTAACAAAACTAAAAAAAATTAAAAAAAAAACAGATCAAAACAATCAAAAACACAAAAACTAAAAAAAAATTTAAAAAAATTTGGATCAAAACCACTGATATAAAAAAAATTCAAGAACACGAAAAAATTTTAAAAACCCTAAAACCGATTAAATCTTGATAAAAATTGATCAAATCAGAAAAGTTTGTGAATAACAAAGATTCACAAATCAATTTCGAGCATTATGATCATTTTTATAACATGAAAACACAAGATTTTTATGAAAAATCGGATCAAGATCAAAAAAATATCAAGAACACGAAGAACAAAAAAAATTCAGAAATTTTTTTTACTTATCTTCAAAGAATCTGATTTCTTTAATCTCTGGTTTCTTGCAACCCGCTTTGATACCAATTGTGAGTCCAAATTTACTGATCAATCATCATTTCTTCATAACAACAATGGCAGATCTGGATTTATCTTGAAAGAACACAATAAAGAAATTCTAAGATGTCAGAAAGAAGCTATGAAAGAGGATCTTATCAAGTCAGAAAGATTGGGTAAGATGATTTTGACTCTAAAACCGAATGATGAAGAAATTATGTGCTGTCAAGGGCGAATTTGGGTACTGTGTTTTGGGGATATCTAGAAAATTATTTTGAATGAAAGCCATAAGTCTCGTTACTCTATATATCTAGGTACCAATAAGATGTACAGCGATTTGAAACCCTTTTATTGGTGGCCCGGGTTGAAGAAAGATATAGCCAGGTATGTGGAACAATGTATAACATGTCTACAGGTTAAAATCAGACATCAAAAACCTTATGGAAATCTTCAATCTTTGGAGATTCCTGTATGGAAGTGGGATCATATTACAATGGATTTTGTCATAAAATTATCTCAAACTCCGAAAGGGTATGACGCAATCTGGGTAATTGTTGATCGCTTATGTAAATCTGTGCATTTTCTACCTATAAGAGAGGGCTACTCTTTGAAAAAGTTGTCACAGATTTATATTAAAGAAGTTGTAACTAGGCACGGTGTTCCACTATCTATCGTCTCTGATAGAGATAGCCATTTCACCTTAAGGTTTTGGGAAAGTTTGCGAAAAGCTTTGGGGTCTGAAATTCGATTAAGTACAACCTATCATCCGCAAACGGATGGGCAAAGTGAAAGAACCATCCAGACTCTCGAAGACATGTTAATAACTTGTGTCATTGACTTCGGAGGATCGTGAGAGGATCACTTGCCGTTGATAGAGTTTGCTTATAATAACAGTTACTATTCCGACATCCAAGCGACACCGTATGAAGTATTGTATGGACGTAAACGCCAAACGCCATTATGTTGGAACGAGGTAGGTGAGAGGCAGTTAATGGGTCCTAAAATTGTTCAAGAAACTTCCGAAAAGATTGAACAGATCCGTGAAAGAATCAAAACCGCTAGAAAAGTTATGTCGATAATCGTCGAAAGCCGATTGAATTTCGTGTGGGCGATTTTGTGATGTTAAAAGTTTCTCCATGGAAAGGTGTTATCAGATTTGGAAAGAAAGGTAAACTCAGTTCAAGGTATGTTGGGCTGTTCAGAATTTGTAAACGAATTGAGCCAGTGGCTTATCAGTTGGAACTACCAGAAGAGCTTAGTCTAATTCACAACACTTTTCATGTATTGAACTTATGAAAATGCTTAGTAGATCCAAGTCTAGCTGCACCGCTTCCAGAAGTTAAGCTGGACAGTAAATTGAACTTTGAGGAAACACCAGAAGCTGTGATTGACCGAAAGATTGGGGTGTTGAGAAACAAAGAGATCTATTTGGTTAAAGTACAGTGGCAGTTTCATAAGGGATCAGAAGCAACCTGGGAATTAGAATCGAAAATGAAATCATAATATCCGTGGTTCTTTGATTAAAGGAATTCTGGGACGGAATTCTTTTGAAGGATGGAATATGTGATAACCGGGTCTTGGTTATCACCTGAGGTAACTAATACGTGATTATTTATTATATGCTTATGTGACAGCATAATAAATTGTTATATTTGATCATACAAATATGTGAATTTTATGCATAGGTATGTATGCATAATGTGATAATGTGCATGATTATTATATACATGCATGGGTTTATATATGTGAAGTATACATGTATGTTTAAGGATGGATGTGGAGCATGCATATACATAAAGGCTCCTAGCCGCCTTCCATTTTAGGAAGGGTATAAATACGGAGTAAAGGCTTCATAAGAAAGTTTTATGTTTTCTTTTTGGAATTTGAGCAGTATTGTTTGGATTGCTTATTGACCGGATATTCTGAAGATGATCCATAAATCATTCCAGTTGCAGCTAGTCACACCAACATGTCTTCTTCAAAGATCGTTGTTGTGCCCATTAACTGTGTTCCTCCTTCTACTTCAAACACTAATCAATCAGTGAATGAAATGCCTTCAGCAATCACACCTATTTTAGTCGCTGAATCTGAGGCTTCTTTATCGATTGTTCCAATCGCTGAATATACTGCAGCTGAAGCCTCATCCACTGTTCCTGAACTTCTCTACCTAGACTCATCGTGGTCTAGGTAATATCTGTTTTTTTGTCAACTTTTGTTTTTTTAGTTAAAACCAAGAAAATCAATGATGCTATCTTAGACCCTAGCTGGGTTATTGCCATGGAAGAGGAACTCAATGAGTTTGATAAGAACAAAGTCTACCTTGTCCCATGTCCATCTGACAAGACAATGATAGTCACCAAATAGGTTTATCGCAACAAGTTAGATGAAGAAGGTGTGGTAACCCGTAACACGGCTCGACTTGTAGCTCAGGGTTATCGACAAGAAGAAGGAATCGACTGTGATGAAACCTACGCACCAGTGGCTAGATTCGAAGTAATTCGACTCTTTCTAGCCTTTACTACCTATAGAGACTTCAAAGTCTACCAAATGGATGTAAAAAGCTCTTTCCTTAATGGAAAACTTCAAGAGGAAGTTTATGTTGAACAACCTCCGGGGTTTTTTGACCCTAAGTATCCAAACCACGTTTATCGTTTGGATAAAGCTCTTTATGGATTGAAACAGGCTCCTTGTGCCTGGCATGATACCCTCTCCTCATTTCTCATCTCTAATAAAAATTTTCATTGAAAGATTGACCAGACCTTATTTCTTAGGAAAGTTAAAGGTCATATCATTCTAGTCCAAATTTATGTCGATGATATTATTTTTGGCTCCACTAATCCCTCTTTGTGTTTTTGATTCGCTGATCATATGAAGAAATAATACCAGATGAGTATGATGGGAGAACTAACCTTCTTTTTAGGTTTCCAGATCAAGTAATCAGATAAAGGTATCTTTATCAGTCAAAGTAAGTATGTCTGTGACATGCTGAAGAAGTTTGATTTATCTAATAGCTCATCTATGAAAACTCCAATGGCTCCTCCACTGTTTCTCAATAAGGATCCAAATGGAAAGCCTGTAAACGTAACTATTTATGGAGGAATTATTGGCTCCCTACTGTATCTCATAGCTAGTCGACCAGATATCATGTATTCTACTTGCTTATGTGCACGATATCAATTTGAGCCTAAGGAATCCCATCTGATCGCTGTAAAAAGCATCTTCAAATACTTGAAGGAACTCCTAACTTGGGTTTCTGGTACCTTAAGGGTTCGGTTTTGACCTAATTGGTTATTCGTATAGTGATTTTGCAGGTTGCAAGATCGATAATAAAAGCACCACTGGAGGCTGTTAGCTTCTAAGTGGAAAGTTGGTGAGCTGGACAAATAGGAAGCAAAACTTATTGTTCACATCAACCGCTGAAGCTGAATATTTAGCCACTGGATGTTGTTGTGCCCAAGTTCTTTGGATGAAAAACCAGCTGAAGGACTATGATATTCAGTTCTCAAAGATTCCTATCAATTGTGATAGCACCAGTGTTATTGCAATCGCAAACAACCCTGTACTTCTCTCCAAAACCTAACATATAGAGATCAGATATCATTTTATCAGAGATCATGTTATGAATGTTGATATTGAACTTCACTTTGTTCAAACTGATTATCAGCTCGCGGACCTTTTCACCAAGCCTCTTGATGAGACAAGATTTAACATCTTGATCAGCAAACTGAGGATGCTAAACGCTGAAGAATAATTTTCTTCAGCTATACACATCAATCAGTAAGTGAAATAATTAGTCTTCTATCTCTTTCACTAAACTCTTGAGTAAATGTATCTACTTTCTCTAAGGTATGTATACTTGTTCTTTTTCTAAAAACATTAAACTATCACTAGAGCTCTTTTTCTTCAGTGATCAAAACGATTTAAAAGTTTGTTTCAGTGATTCTTTTGTTCGATGAACATTTTTATGTAAGTATATCTCTTTTATACTTATCTTTTTCTTAAAATCAAAATGATCACTGAATCTTTCTACCTCGAGTGATTCAAATATTTTTAAATGTCAGTTTCAGTGATTCTCTTATCACTGACACTGAAGTCTCTTATGAAAATATTTTTTTTCTAAGTTATTTTTCAGTTCTTGAAACAAAACCATCACTGAAGCTTCTTTTCTTCAGTGATCAAAATGTTTTTAAAAGGTTTTTATTCGGGGATTATCTTATCAATGAATGTGACTCTTCAAATTTTTTAAAACCCTTTCGTTTTAAAAGAAATAGTTAATGAACCGTCTTAATGATGACATTCTCTGTTACCAATACGAATTGGTTGGAAACGCGCAAAAAGGTCTGACACACGCTACCTACTTTATCTTCCATCCAATCATGGATGAGAACGTGCCACATTTCTCATCATGGCCTTTCCTCAACCGTCCTATTTTTCCTCTCTCCTATTTATTTTCTCTCTCCTCCTACCTATAAATATGGGATCTTTTCCCTCGTATTTTCTTTACGCTTATAAATTTTTTGATGAACCTCTGCCAAAAAGACTTTGCAAGCAAGAGCTCTCAAGAACACTCAAAACCTTCAACCTTCTTTAAAGAACTCTAATGTTGATAAATTTATTTACATTTTGAACTGTTCTCTTTCTTCAAATGAAACAAATGTTTGAGATTTTAAGAACATTGTTCTCTTAAAACACAAACAAAAAAATTAATAACAAATTCTTGTTCATGGTTATAATCTTGTTCCAAAACACTAATCTACTTGAAAAACGAAAAACCCTAATATCTCATTTGTAGATTTTTCAAAAGAAGTTTTATTGTTCTAAAACTTAAAAATATCACAATAAATCTTGGACTACTAATATAAACTTTTTTTCTCATTCTTATTTCCTTACCAAAAAGAGAAAATGGTTGCGAAGAATGTGAACTTTATTGTGGAAGACATCTCCTTCAAGGCCAGTTACAACATTGCCTTGTTGGACATTGCCACCAACAAAAACATCTACGAGGATGTGGCTGCCTTCCTCCGCATGTCCCCAATCTCCTATGCTCTCAACCATGAACCAGTCTGGTTAGGAAGGCCCTTCAACAATTCTGGATGACTGCTAAGTTGGTGCAAGAAGAGGATAAGAACGGTCATTAGGTGGATAAGATCTCCTTCACCTTCAATAGGATGACTGTTAGCTTCAGTGTGGCCACTCTAAGGTATGCTCTTTGATTTCCCAAGGGTCCCTTTGCCAGCGAACCCTCCACTGCTGAGATCATTTCCTGCCTGGATGACATTGGCTACAGATGGCCAATGAAGAAGGACTCCAGCAAGCCCCTCAAATCTCCCTCCAAAATCGAGAAGAACAGCATGTTAGCGGTCTGGCAATACATGTTCTCTCACTTCATTCAGAGTATGGGTGGAAAGACTGGTGGCCAGAATCAGGCTTCCCGAGTCGCCTCCACCATTATCGTCTCAGTGATCCAACACCGCCCAATCAACTATGCTGCCATCATCTTCGACGACCTGAGAGAGAGAAAGTGGTGCTCAACACCAGGTTCCTATCCATGGTCTTTGCCAAGATCTTTCGCGATAGGTACTCTAAGGAAGGTAACCTTCCTGTCTGTAGGCTTGGATCCAGGATTATGGATCACAAGCTTAGGGTAGGAGATATTGCCCTCTCTTCAGTGGTGCACTTCTCTTCATTTCCTCCTTCCTCAGGTGGCCAAGACAAGGGAAATCCCCCCAAGTCTAACCCAGTCACCACAACCACTTCTTCCAAACGCCCATCTCAACCAACTCTTCGTTCTCCTTCAAGGGCCAAGAAGGCCAAAAAGGAGAATACCACATCTCTGGCTGTGAACTCTCAAAAGGTCTCAGCTATTGAAAAGAGCATTACCCCAAGGCACTTTCAATCAACCAACCAAGCTCTTCAGTGATTTTTGATATCATTGTCGTATCAGTGGCACCTCTCCCAACTGCCTCAGTGACTCAAATAACTGAAGATATGAATATCAGCTCCGTCACCGTTGAACACTCACTCTCAGTCTCAACTATCTTCTCCTCCCCTCTGTTGTTGGTCTCAACACGTGTCATTGAGTTATCAGTGCCATTCCTCCCTGATGATGAGACACTCACCATTGGACCTGAGGTAGCTCCTCTCGAGGCTCCTCAACATACTAGTGCTCATCCTCATGAGTGCACCATGGAGCAAACCAGCATCAATCCTTCAGATAATGTTGAAGACCCCTCAGGTACTCCACATTCCTATCCTTTCATTTCTTCTAACCCAGAGCTTCCTTTTGCTCACTCACATTCCTTTTCAGGTCCATTTGAGGCCAATGCCATGGAAGAAGAGGAATATGACATGACGACGGACGTGAAGGTACTCCTCCCAACAGTCGAGACTATCTTAATAAAAATGGACGAGGTCCATAAAGCCATGTCTCGCAGGTACGAAGTTGATGCTGACCTCTCAACCGTCAAGGCTGAAGTCGAAGAGGTCAAGAGCCAGCTCTCCTATCTTCATGTGGTTGTTCAAGCCAATGTTGAGGCTATTGTTTCTCTAACGAGCAAGGCTGATGAAGCAAACTCCTATTATGTCCCACAAGCAGAGTTGTTGCAGCAAATTCTAGCCGCCCTCAATCAACCAGTACCAGCGCCTACTCTTTCCTTCTCTGCTGATGACCGTGCCCAGCTAAATGAAGTTTGTGAAGCAACTATCAACCTAGCCAACGCTCTGACGCGTGTAGAAGAGAATATAGTACTTCAACTCTACAACATCGACCAACTCTCTGGCTTATGCTCTCAAGCCATCGCCAGAGAGGGGGAGATGAGGTCTAACGCTGTCGGACCATCTGTTGCCGCCCTTGCTGAAACTGTTGCTCTAGCAACCCATGACACTGAAGCTCCTAGAGCTAAAGCTGAAGCTGAGGTTGTCTGCGATATCCCAACCTCCAGTGAAGTTGCTATAGCTAAGGAAGTTGATGTTGTTCGAGCTGAAGCTCGTGATGATGACCTTCCCATCACCTTTTCCCTTGTTGCTAGTGATATGGAAGATGAAGATGATGATGATGAGAAAGGTGAATCTTCTAACCTCCCTGACTCAGGCAGCGACCGAGATAATGAAGATGATGATGACGACGGTGACGACTTCACCATCCAATACCAGCGTCCCGCCACTGCCACAAAATGAGTTGCGCTCACGGTTTCTGCTACCTAGGGGGGAGCAAAGGGAAGAAGAGCATGCGCTTGAAGCGAACCAAGGCTTTAAGTCAAAAGGCAAAGGCGTCGCTAAAGAAGGGAATATAAAGGTACTATTCAAATCTCCTCAACCCTTGTATGAAGACTCCTCATCTCAAGTAATCATCACTTCTTTGTACCAACTCGATATACCCTCTACTACCTGCAGTCGGCTGGAGGAATCAGTCCCTGAGAACCCAACCCCATCACTCCTACCAACCAACAGATGACTCACCTTAGGGAGTCACTTGACCAAACTAGAGTAAAAATTCCTCTTTGTACCTCTAGTTGTGGTGAGTTTGACATACTAACAAAAGCTGAAAGACTCGAAACCTTAAGAGCTGAGGAAGAACTTGAAATTCAAAAGAAGCAGACTGAGGACAGCTTAAAGCTGGCCAAGTCTCTAGCTGCAAAAGTTCTTCCCAATAGAAAGTCCAAAAAGACGGTGAACGTTGTCCAGGCCCAGGCTAAATTTCTATCTATTGTAGAAGCTGAACGTGAGATGAACCTAAAGCTGGCCAAGCGGGAAAAGCGTTGGAGCGATGCAAGCATCAATAAAAGGATCAGCCCTCACCCGATCAAGAGCGTCAGCATTAACGGACGATCAAAAGACAGTGGATGCTGCTCTCCATGCTCATCACCAGGTAAAATCTCGAGGTTGTGACCGAGTATCCCTTCTACCTTGGCGAATATGGCTATAGCGAATGGCTGGAGATCCGACAAAGTCCAGACATAAGCCGATTATCGAAGACATCATCAGCGAGCTGATCAAGAAGGTGTCCAGATATGTCGCAGTCCCTAAAATGCCTACGCTGAAGAAATGAGGAAGAAGAAAAAGACCTTCAAGCATTAATGATGGACCATCCCTGAGGAACGAACATGAAACAAAGTTCTCCTTGGAAGAAGTCCCGAAGGCTTCGAAGATGCCAGACCTCTCTATGTTGAATCTCTCACTGCCAGCGATGGGTCCTTATGTACCCAACACTATGCATGGCAAACCTGAGTTAGGACTTATATTCCTTGACTATGAAGGTGAAGTGAGATTTCAGAGAATGTCTGAGTTACATCAATGCCCTATGGAACACCTCGAATATCTCAGGTTCTAGCTAGATGATGACTTCAGAGGTGAAATGCTGGATCGAAAGATAAGAAAGGAGTTTCTACATCGAAAGGAGCTTGGAGAAAATGTACCAGGTTTCATTAAGCTGAGCGACTTAGACTAGTTTCCTTCTTTGTAATATTGTCCATTCACTTCAAACTATATTCTATGTCTACTTTTGGTCATTATTCTTATATTTTGTAAGGTTAGACATGTACTGAAACACTTGTAATATTTCCTTTAAAATTAATAAAAGTATTTTTTTTGTGCATCACTAAAAAACATCCCTGAAAAGAGTAATAGGGACACGAGTCTATGAGTTTCAGTGTTACTCTTACATTCATTGACAATCTATAAGTCAGTGAATATGCTTTGAGTTTCAGTTTCCATTCTTTTAATTTTTCTTAGACTTAAACTTAAAAAAAATTCTAAGTAAAGACTGATGGTCGGATATATCTCACACCTTTAGACAAAAGAATTGGGCCACAAAGCAAGTATACAATACGGCCCAATGTCGTCTTTCCAAGTAATGAAGTGGTACAAGTACCAGATTATCGTCCACAGAGATTGTAGCAAAAGTTAAATGAGAGTCCAATGAAAGAGATGATCTCAAATGATGAATTTGAAGACTTTAGTTTGATGTTAAGGTGATTTAAAATAGATTACAGAATATAAAAGGATAGCAAGAGTGTAAGACTTGTGGTGAGACCCAAACACAATTTCCATTAGCCAATGCTATAGGAATGCTACAGCAATCAGTGTTTCAAAACTTAGTTCCACCATCTATTTTGAAGGTATTCCTCTCGAACTTTACCATTGCACTATATTACAGCTTTCCACCCATATCTTTATATGGTGTCCGGACCAGGGATAGTGACAAGATGGTGTCTTCAAAATACATGGATAAATAAATCTCTTTGTTAAAAATCACTCTCTCGAGTCGATTCCCATATCATTCGAATTGGCGTGTGTTCTAGATAGTTCATCTCTGAATCTATCACAATTTGACACTTTCGAAGAGTGACCAACTGTAACATCCAATTTCTAATATGCCCAATTATTTGCTTAGTATATTTAATTATTGGATTAAAGAGAACTTATGATTTAGTGGGAGTTTAGGTTTGAAATTTTAGAATAATACTTCTTAGGAGTATATTAGAGGATTTGGGAAAAAATTTACGTCAAATAGATACGTAAAACTGATTTTCTTGGGAGATATTTTCTGGAATATTTTTGTTGGATGATATAGATTATCTCTTTATGAACGTGTAGGCGAAAACCTCATAGAAAACGGAGGTCCGAGCGAAAAGTTATGAATAATTTAAGTGTTGATGGTCAAAACGGGCACCTAGCCAGGCCAACCGGGCCCAACTCGAGTTTTAGCATTATAAATTGGAGTTTTGGCCCATTTTTCATGTCATCTAAGTCTAGAACTCACACATACACTAGAGGTGCGATTTTCACACATATAGGCTCGATTCAACTCAAATCAAAGAGGAACTACAAGATCTTCGAAAGATTTGATCATCAAGTAAAGTATAATCTATTTTTGCACTTGTTTTTGGTTGATATTCTTGTTATATGAATTGCATGTTGAGTTAGAGTTAGGATTTCATATGGGTTTGATCTTAAGTGTATAAAATGAGTGCATTTTAGTGTTTATGGCATGAGATGGTCATTAGATTCAAGAGATTATCGAGATTTATGCAAGTTCATCATATAAACTTTAACTTGATTAAGTCAATGATTTGGGAGATAATATAAATGATAAAATAAAGGTTGGATTTTGGTTGTTTATGTCAAATATGTTATATTAAGTTGAGATTCAGAAGTTGTAATGGTTTGGAATCGAAATGGTTTGAGAAAAATGTTTGAAAATGAGAATTTTGACTTAAGAATGCATTGAAAGTGTGCAGACTTTGAAAATCTGTATAAAATCGTAGAAAAATGAAAATAAAGTGAGGCTAATTTCCTTAGCTAGATAATTGAGTCTAGTTTATTTCTTGTTTTATGATCTAGGCATGAATTTGAGTATAAAATGGGAAATATTGTTTTGCATGCAGCAGTTGTACATAGAAATTTAGGTAAAATGTTCAAATAGGATATGTGTATATCATGAGTTTCTTATATTGGTTGCTTATGAGATTTTGTACATTTACTCYRGRGGGTAAWTAGGACATGTTTTGATACTTTGGAAGCAATCTAAGTGTGGTAGATTGGACTTGCTTTGTGAGCTCATTCGGTGCTTTTCGGTATTGTACGGTTGCCCGGTGAGTTATATAGTTAATTGTTACATATTGATTTGAACATATATATTTTCATATGAATGTTTTTGGTCTTGAATGGAGTCACACGATCTTGATTTGTCTTTGATTCCATCTCTTGAGTCAATTTCTTATTACTATCTCGGTACATCGGTTTGCTTTCTGGATCCGGACTCGTTGTTTTATTCCTTGAATTGTACGCCATAGTACGGGTACTACTTCGTGTGGCACGCCGGAAGTTTATGGCAAAGTCAAGATCCCGAGTTGGCCGGGTGAGACTTTCTGCGGTTGTGAATACTCATTGCTGAAAAAGAAGGAAGAGCAATGAGTAGGGAACCTTGGCACATACCCGGTAGAGGAACGCGGGCAGTGCGAGGTTTCCCGTAATGTATGATTCTGACTCGGACTTTGGCATGAGCCCGGGAGGTGAAGGACGGGGTGATGCACTGTCCTCGTTATGTATACCGATTCGATCACTTGGTTCTTGATATTTATTGGTATTCTAATGTTGTTGAATATATTTGGTTGTTGATACTGTCTCCTTGTTGTATTGAGCATCAATGGTATGGTGTATGATGGTGATTTGAATATGGAATCCTATGATCTTAGCATCCGGTACGTAATTGTTCACTCGGTTTCTTGTAAGTCTCAGTTTGCATCTGGACGATGTCTTGAACTCTATTATTGATAAGAGTTTATTATGTATGTTTATAAACATGTGTGATATTGATATGTAATACTTAACTTTTTAACTCACTAAGCATTGGCTTACCATTTAAGTGGCAACCTTTCTCAGGAAGGAAGACGGATAAATAGAAAGAACCCGTTGTTTGACTTGAAGATTTATCGGGGAACTTGAAGATATCGATCTTGCTTTTGGGTAAATAGTAGCTTATATATATATATATAGTCTTGTCCCGTATTCTTTTGGCTACTTAATTTGGGTTGTAAGTAAAAATTCGTTATATCCGGTTTGGAATCGTGTTTTGGGTGGTTTTATCACTAAAATAGAACGAATATTTCGATGAAGTTTTTCTAGAGAATTAATATCCCATATTTTGAGGTTAATTAATGTTATGCCCAGATTTGTGTGTTTCAAAGTGTTGGCCTCTGGTCCTTCATGGCCTCTGGTCTTCTTCCAGACTTAGTCATTTCAGCAGCCTCTGGACCAGGTCCAACCATTGCCTCTGGTCCTTCATAGTCTCACCTCTGGTCCTTCATGGCCTCTGGTCTTCTTCCAGACTTAGCCATTTCAGCAGCCTCTGGACCATTGCCTCTGGTCCAACAATTGCCTCTGGTCTTTTATAGTCTTACTTTTGGTCCTTCATGGCCTCTAGTCTTCTTCCAGACTTAGCCATTTTACCAACCTCTGGACCATTGCCTCTGGTTCAACCATTGCCTCTGGTCCAACCATTGCCTCTGGTCCAACCATTGCCTCTGGTCAAACCATTGCCTCTGGTCCAACCATTGCCTCTGGTCCAACCATTGCCTCTGGTCTTCCTCCAGACTTAGTCTTTTTAGCAGCATTTTCAGATTTTCAATCCTTGGCCCAGATGGCTTTGACAAAACTTTTAGAATAATTTAGAATCAATTTTGGTCCCAATAATCAATAAATTATATTTTATTGGAGATTTTATAGGAATTGGTAATTTAGGGTTTGCTCAAGCGAGATTGTTACAGATATGGTATTAGAGCTATGGTTTGAGTGAACTAGATATCATTAATGATATTCGGACTCAAACTTAGGTATTGACATTGTATAGTGACTAGGTTATGATTATATGGGATATAGACCAATAGGATAGACCTAGGATTAGGGTACAAGGGATAGAATATTATTTGACCCCTATATATATGTATTATAATTTCAGTACGAGGTCTGATCACGATGCATCTAGCAACGCACCGGTTACTCAAGAAATTGGGGATGAAAACCTCAATCTTGAAGGGAATGTCCAAGAAAATGTGGACAATGATGATGAAGCCCAACTATCACCTCGTACTGAGAGGTTATTGAAAATAATGAATGACCAAACACGGGCTGCTCTACGAGAACAAAGAATAGAGTTTGAAAGAAAATTATCTAGAAGTGCAAAATCCAGTTAATACTCAGAATCCGGTTGTCCAAGGACCGAAGCCGGTTAATGAAGACGTACCGAAACCAAAGTCGGACCGACCTTCATTTAAAACATTTAGAAGTAGTGGCGCTACAGAGTTCTCGGGACAGATGGACCCAGTACTTGCAATGCAATGGGTCGAAAACACTGAAAAGGTATTAGGATTTTTTACGTACAGGAGGAGGATAAAGTACGTTATGCTACAGYGACATTTACCGATCGTGCACT
>NC_037544.1:30328457-30329979 GCF_001531365.2 Cynara cardunculus var. scolymus | reverse complement strand
TTGAGAGAACCTTCTCGACCCCGACATCTAAATCATCTCGATTCTTCAAGTCGAGACGAGCTCAATCGCATAATACACCACATACTACCTCACAGGCTTATACAATGCAGTCAAATACGCCATGGACCTGCAATCGATGTGGCAAGAATCACCAGGGATGATGTAGTGGTGATCAAACTTATGTACGATGCTTCTGCTGTGGTGAGGCTGGGCACATACGAACTCAGTGCCCTCAAAGAGAAAAGGCATGTTATAATTGTGGTGTGCTAGGTCATCGTATGCGAGAATGTACAAAGAATAGATTGGAGGAAAGTAAGGGGTCGGTACAACAACCAAGACAACGACCGATACATACAATGGGGGCTTCGACAAAAAAGGAGGAGGTTCCGAAACCTCAGGCCAGGGCATTTCAAATTACCGCGAAGGAAGCCATGAATGATCCCGACGTTGTTACGGGTATATTTCTTGTTAATTCTTGGCCTGCTCGTATTTTATTTGATTCTGGTGCAACAAATTCTTTTGTGTAAAATGATTATGTTCGCTATATTGAATCTGTGCCTACTATGCTTGAAAAACCTTTCACTATTGACACTGCGAGCGGAGTACCATTAGTTGCTGATAAGGTATTTAGAGAGTGTACATTGCTTTTAGATGACTATGAATTTCTTATTGATCTTATTCCCACGGATATACATGGATTCAATATTGTTATTGGTATGGATTGGTTGGCAAAGAATCAAGCCAACATCATATGTTCACAACGAATGATTCGAATACCAATTAGCAAGGGGAATTACCTATACATTTACGGGGAGCGGCGTGTGATCGACATAAAGGTAATCTCTATCCTAAAAGCTCGTCGTTATCTAAACAAAGGTTGCTCAATTTTTCTAGCCTATGTTATGGATGCGGCAAAGGAATTGAAGAAGACGGTGAAGAATGTTTCGATTGTTTGTGAATAAGCGGATGTATTTCCGGATGATCTGCCTGGATTGCCACCCGA
Organism: Cynara cardunculus var. scolymus; assembly: GCF_001531365.2. NCBI lineage: Eukaryota > Viridiplantae > Streptophyta > Magnoliopsida > Asterales > Asteraceae > Cynara > Cynara cardunculus. Next base: position 30,328,976 of record NC_037544.1, on the reverse strand, counting down.
TCGTCAAGTAGAATTTCGYATAGACTTGATACCGGGTGCAGCTCCGATAGCAAAGACACCTTATCGTCTCGCACCTGCTGAAATAAAAAAAATGATGAAACAACTGCATAAATTATTGGACAAAGGTTTTATCCGACCAAGCACATCTCCTTGGGGTGCTCCAGTCCTGTTCGTTAAGAAGAAAGACAGAACTTTCCGGATGTGTATAGATTACCGTGAGTTTAACAAGGTAACTATAAAGAACAAATATCCATTACCACGAATTGATGATCTTTTTGATCAGTTGCAAGGAGCGAGATATTTTTCTAAAATTGACTTACGGTCTGGCTATCACCAACTCAAGGTATGGGAGGACGATGTACACAAGACTGCTTTTCGGACCCGTTATGGGCATTACAAATTCCTCGTAATGCCATTCGGACTTACAAATGCACCTGCAGCATTTATGGACTTAATGAATCGAGTATGCTATCCTATGCTCGACAATTCTGTGATCGTATTCATCGATGATATTTTGGT
>NC_037544.1:30324285-30327291 GCF_001531365.2 Cynara cardunculus var. scolymus | reverse complement strand
GTATGGTAGTTTACAGCCTCTTGAGGTACCGATGTGGAAATGGGAGGAATTAACGATGGATCTGGTTACTAAACTACCGAAGACCCAACGTCAAAACGACATTATTTGGGTTATAGTTGATCGATTGACCAAATCTACATTGTTCTTACCTGTCTGAGAGTCTTACTCTATGGATCGATGGGTGCAGTTGTACATTAATGAAGTTGTCTCGCGACACGGTGTACCAGTGAAGATTATCTCTGATCGTGACTCTCGATTCACTTCTAATTTTTGGACTAGATTTCAGCGAGAGTTGGGAACACGTCATGCGTTTAGTACGGCCTATCATCCTCAGACCGATGGTCAATCAGAATGAACCATTCAGACTCTCGAGGATATGCTACGCGTATGTGTCTTAGAATTTGGTGGTATCTGGGATACTCACCTACCCTTGGTTGAGTTTTCTTACAACAATAGCTACCATTCGACAATTGAAATGGCTCTCTATGAGGCTTTATACGGACGTAAGTGTCGTACACCCTTGTGTTGGCGAGAGATGGGAGAGAAAGTTTTAGTTGGTCCCGAACTCATTCAGATCACTCATGACAAAATTCAGATTATTCGCGAAAGAATGAGAGCTGCATAAGATCGTCAAAAGTCTTATGCAGATCGTTGTAAAAGGCCAATCGAGTTCTTGGTAGGTGATATGGTAATGGTGAAAGTTTCTCCTTGGCAAGGTGTACTTCGATTCCGAAAACAAGGTAAGTTAAGTCCATGATTTATTGGCCCGTTCAAAGTATTGGAGCGTATCGGAACAAGCTTATCGACTAGAGTTACCAGAGGAACTTACGGGGATACACAATGTGTTTCATGTCGGGTACTTACGTAAATGCTTGGGTAAACATGAAGAGATGGTGCCCTTAGCCGAAGTCAAAGTAGAAGAGAAATAAAGATACATTGAAGAACCAGAATCAATTCTGAATGAGAGAAAAGTGAAACTATGTAACAAGGTAGTAGACTTGGTATTGATCAAGTGGAAACACCATCGGGGACCAAATTGGACGTGGGAGCGTAAAGATGAGATGAAGATGAAATACCCTTCTTTATTTCCACAACAGTGACTTCGGGGACGAAATCGTCAAAAGGAGGAGGTATTTGTAACATCCAATTTCTAATATGCCCAATTATTTTCTTAGTATATTTAATTATTGGGTTAAAGAAAACTTATGATTTAGTGGGTTAAAGAAAACTTATGATTTAGTGGGAGTTTAGGTTTGAAATTTTAGAATTATACTTCTTAGAAGTATATTAGAGGATTTGGGAAAACATTTACGTCAAATAGATACGCAAAATTGATTTTCTTGGGAGATATTTTCTGGAATATTTTTGTTGGATGATATAGATTATCTCTTTATGAACGTGTAGGCGAAAAACTCATAGAAAACGAAGGTCCGAGCAAAACGTTATGAATAATTTAAGTGTTGATGGTCAAAATGGGTACCTACCCGGGCCAACCGGACCCAACTCGAGTTTTAGCATTATTAATTGGAGTTTTGGCCTATTTTTCATGTCATCTAAGTCCAAAACTCACACACACACTAGAGGTGCAATTTTCACACACATAGGCTCGATTCAACAATCAAAGAGGAACTACAAGATTTGGAAAGATTTGATCATCAAGTAAGGTATAATCTATTTTTACACTTGTTTTTGGTTGATATTCTTGTTATATGGATTGCATGTTGAGTTAGAGTTAGGATTTCATATAGGTTTGATCTTAAGTGTATAAAATGAGTGCATTTTAGTGTTTATGGCATGAAATGGTCATTAGATTCAAGAGATTATCGAGATTTATGCAAGTTCATYATATGAACTTTGACTTGATTAAGTCAATGATTTGGGAGATWATATAAATGATAAAATAAAGGTTGGATTTTGGTTGTTTATGTCAAATATGTTATATTAAGTTGAGATTCAGAAGATGGAATGGTTCGGAATCGAAATAGTTTGAGAAAAATGTTTGAAAATGAGAATTTCGACTTAAGAATGCATTGAAAGGGTGCAGACTTTGAAAATCTGTATGAAATCGTAGAAAAATCCAAATGAAGTGAGGCCAATTTCAATAGCTAGATAATTGAATACTCATTGCACATAAAGGAGGAAGAGCAATGAGTAGGGAACCTTGGCACATACCCGGTAGAGGAAGGCGGGCAGTGCGAGGTTTCTCGTAATGTATGATTCTAACTCTGACTTTGGCATGAGACCGGGAGGTGAAGGACGGGTTGATGCACTATCCACGTTATGTATACCGATTCGATCTCTTGGTTCTTGATATTTATTGGTATTCTAATGTTGTTGAATATATTTGGTCGTTGATACTGTCTCCTTGTTGTATTGAATATCAATGGTATGGTGTATGATAGTGATTTGAATATGGAATCCTATGATCTTAGCATCTGGTACGTAATTGTTCACTCGGTTTCTTGTAAGTCTCGGTTTGCAACTGGACGATGTCTTGAACTCCATTATTGATAAGAGTTTATTATGTATGCTTATAAACATGTGTGATATTGATATGTAATACTTAACTAATTAACCCACTAAGCGTTGGCTTACCATTTAGGTGACAACCTTTCTCAGGAAGGAAGACGGATAAATAGAAAGAACCCGTTGTTTGACTTGAAGATTTATCGGGGAACTTGAAGATATCGATCTTGCTTTTGGGTAAATAGTAGCTTATATATATATATATATATATATATATAGTCTTGTCCCGTATTCTTTTGGCTACTTAATTTGGGTTGTAAGTAAAAATTCGTTATATCCGGTTTGGAATCGTGTTTTGGGTGGTTTTATCACTAAAATAGAACGAATATTTCGATGAAGTTTTTCTAGAGAATTAATATCCCATATTTTGAGGTTAATTAATGTTATGCCCAGATTTGTGTGTTTCAAAGTGTTGGCCTCTGGTCCTTCATGGCCTCTGGTCTTCTTCCAGACTTAGTCATTTCAGCAGCCTCTGGACCA
>NC_037544.1:30309269-30324190 GCF_001531365.2 Cynara cardunculus var. scolymus | reverse complement strand
ACCATTGCCTCTGGTCCTTCATAGTCTCACCTCTGGTCCTTCATGGCCTCTGGTCTTCTTCCAGACTTAGCCATTTCAGCAGCATCTGGACCATTGCCTCTGATTCAACCATTGCCTCTGGTTCAACCATTGCCTCTGGTCCAACCATTGCCTCTGGTCTTCCTCCAGATTTAGTCTTTTTAGCAGTATTTTCAGATTTTCCATCCTTGGCCCAAATGGCTTTGACAAAACTTTTAGAATAATTTAGGATCAATTTTGGTCCCAATAATCAATAAATTATATTTTATTGGAGATTTTATAGGAATTGGTAATTTGGGGTTTGCTCAAGCGAGATTGTTACACCAACCCGTCAGGAGTTAAGTCTGAAAGACAAAAATGACAAGTCTCCTTGTCGGCAACTTTCTTAAGTCTACCTCTTATATCATTCAAGTTGACGTGCATTCAATGGCTTATCTCTAAGTGTATGACACTTTAACACTTTCAAAGTGATCAACCCGTCAAGAAGTGTGCTTGGTTTTTATAAAAACTCGAATGAAATAATGGAACGTTGTTTATGAAAAAACTTAGCTACTTTATTTTGGTTTGAAAATCTCACATTTCCGTCTCACACCCAAGCTATAAAAGCTTAGCTACTCATAACGGGAAGTAAGTTACAAGTAAAATAAATGACGGAAAGTAAAGACATAAATGTAAATTGCGGAAAATAAATGACAAGAAAATAAATGACGAGAAAGTAAATTGCGGAAATTAAATAACGGAATGTAAATGACAATAAACGTAAAGGAACGTAAAATAAATAGCGGAAATTAAAAGACGAGAAATTAAAGATGAAAAGCTAAAAATTAAGAACTTGTATTTCTCCCAAAAGGTTACTACAAATCACCCTTGGAGAGGGTTGATTTTCAAAGCTAGATGATGTTAGAGTGTATGCAAAAGTGAAACCCGAGCCCTCCTTTTATATGGCACTAAAAGACAAAAATACAAACCTTAAGAGCTAAGTATCAAAAACAAGTTACAAAGTACAATTAGAGTAACTAAAAAGTACAATAACCTAACAAGAGTCTTAACGACAGATTTTAAACGAAAAGTCAGCCACTACAGCTGTCTTCCACAAAGTACAAAAAGGCAGCGGCTTAATCAATAAGTTCTCCAAAAAGCTGCACATGTATTAGATCGCCGCTGCTCCAATGCTATAGCATCCTGCTGTTTTAACAAAAATTCTCCATTACCTTCTTCCTTGAGTACCAACAAGTCAACCACAATATTTAGCTCCATAATAACAAAGGTATAAAGATATTAATAAAAATGACTCAAAGTGGGAATGAAAGGAAACTAATTTAACTAATAAAACGTAAAACGAGTGCTTTATATGTTGAATTCTCAACATACATCACACCCCCAAACTTAAACCGTTTCTTGTCCCCAAGCAACCAAAAGACAAACAAAAAGACTCAATTTGAACAAAAATGCATGACTAAGGCATTAAGTACCCACCCAATGAGAGTTATACCAAACATGAAGTTCATAGCCTTTCATAAATCCAAGATGAGTCACTTAAAACAAAGTCTTTGTGTGAACCATAGGCTAGCATTATCCTTTTCTTTGTTAAGTTCAAACACAATCACATTTTTAGGATCAATAGGGCTTATAGGGTTTACTCTCTTTGGCATTTCTTTTCTCTCATAGCCTTTTTCCTTTTATACTCCACTTATAAATTTTTCAATTTTTGGGCACTTTGGCCTCTTTTGATTGGAGTGTGCACATAGCCCCTATGGGACTTTTATTGTGCTTTTTCAAAACACAAAGCCCCTATGGGACTTTTGTTGTATTTTCCAAACCCTTTTGTGAAAGGAGTCAATTTAGAGCTTTGCTCTTTTGTATTGACTTCTTGTCCTTATATAAACTCCTCCCCCAAACTTGAATACGACAATGTCCTCATTGTAGATTTGTGGGGTAAATGGTGTTTGAAGGGTGCAAGTGGCTAAAATGATCATAGAAAAGAAGGCCTATCTCATTTCCTAATGTGGATTGTGTGATCAAAATGTTTTCCCAAAAATGGTTTTACTAGTTCTAGCAAGAACAAAATACCTTGATTTAATGACAAGTAAGCAATAAAATTATTGGCGCTATGATCTCATGTGTAACAGCCGTCAACTAAAGTGATCATGCATAAAAATAAGACTAAAAACTAATAAAAACTATTCCCGACTCAAGAAGTAAACTATGGAAGCTAAAGTAAGGTGGTAGAACCTGTCCTACTCCGAAGGAGTAGGCTGTGCAGTCCGGACAGCAGCGGCTGTTGTGCCCGCAATGATCTCAGCCTTCAATATCTCATTCTCCATCTTGTATCTGTTTAACTTTTTCTACAGCCTTTTGATCTTGTCTGCTGCCCCTTTCTCCAACTCTTCTTTCAGTCTTACAAATCTTCTTTTCATCTTCTTCTCACCAACCTTTAACCTCTCAGTCAAACCAGCCTGCATGTCTTCTAACTTCTCCACCCTCTCTACCCGTTGCTCTATCAGGTAGTCAATCACACTACTTTGTGCCATAAGATCCTCCACAGTCCTTGTCATCCCGGGTAGCTCCCTACCTTTCTCACCCCTATCTCGTAATCTTGACACAACTTTCATATCAATGGTCCACTTCTATTCGCATTCTTTAATCACTAAATCATCCGAGTATTAGGGAACACCCGCTTGCACAAGTAACTTCTTAATTAAGCCCGGGAAAAACAGTTTCCCTTGTTTCCTCCTTGAACAATAGAGGATGGCTTTTTCTACTACCTCCCCAACAACTGACTTCCCCATGATCACATAATTAAAATTATTCTCTCAACTGAAATGGAACTGTCGTGAGTAGTCGGGTTGAGAGAATGTCTAATAAAATTTACCCAAACATTCGCATCGGGTGTCAAGTTGGAAGCCCTGTAAGTCCTTAACATATAATTGCTATGGACATCCCAACCTACCCCAGGCTTCCCTAGTTCCCTACCAATTTCTTCTAGCTTGGCTTGCGAAGCCGATTGGGAAAGAGTCTCAAAGTCAGTCTTGGTCGGGGGTGAAAGGCCTAATAGCTTATTGATGGCCTTAGCCAAAATACTCACCCTAACACCCCGGACCTTGAGCTTTGTAGTGCTATACACACAAGCTTCCGCGTAAAATTCCCTAATCAAAGTTAAATTAAAAGAGTTTTTTACCTCACATAGCACATTCCACCCGTGCATGTTGATCACATCCCGTATAAAACTGAATTCTTCAATGCTTCTCCTATCGAACCCTTTATCTGGAAACACCTTTTTGTTTTTAAACTTCTCGAACATCTGTTGTGCTTCTTCAGAACTAAACCCATCAAAAGGCTTTTGCGGCCTAGGAATGGATTTAGGTTTTAACACTTTATGCGTAGCTCTCACCCGAGATGGACCGGCTGCTTCATTATGCCTTGAAGAAGCTTTTTGGGGTGACTTTCTTGGCACAAAGGCTATGTGCCTCAATTGGACAGAAGGTGGTGTGCTTTTGTTTCTTTTTCTAAGAGGCTACCTATCCACAGTCTGTGATTTGGATGCAAAAACTCTTCCCAGTTGTTTTCTTTTTCTTGTTAGTATAGGTGTCAAATTCCTTATGTCAGCCTCTAAGTCTACTTCAATGTTTGGGGAATCAATAGTGTCTTCCCCAACATGAGTTTCACAGTGATCAAACTCAAAGTGTTCTACCTCAACATTGTGAGGAGTAGAATCGGCCAAAACAGTAGGTTCAGGCATGTGGGTGCAAGGGTGATCATACCATGTCAAAAGGTACATTCTTGATGAATCCAAAACAGTGGAGGATGGTGAATGAGGTTGCAAAAAGTCCTCCTCATCCTCAGATGAATCAGAAGCAATAAGTCCCTCAATAGATAAATAAGGGCTTGAAACTTGGCTTACCTCAATACCCAATTTAGGGCTTGCAATCGCTGTCGATGTTGATGATGGCGGAATGAAGGTTTCGACAATAATAGGTGGAGATGATGGAGGAGCATCGACAAGGGTTGGCGGAGGTGAGGATGGAGAGTCGGCGGTTGTTGGCGAAGGTGGTTTTGCACGAGGAGGAGAGTCGGCGACTCTCGGAGGAATCAGTCGTGGCCGCGGCGGTGATGGCGATGATGGTGGAGACGACGAAGGGCTATTGGCGACTAGGTCGATCATTTCTGGTTCCCCTCTTCGTCACGAAATGGAGGTGCATGCTCGCCGGCGATTGCTTCGCCGTACTGGCGGAGGTGGGTCGCGAACAGTTTCCTTTTTCACTCGGGCCATGCTTCTCGAACAGTAGTAAGAGTGGTGGTATCGATAGTCTTGGTGGCAAATCATAATAATGGAGAGGTGATGTTTGGATGAGAAAGCCGACGTGTGATGTATGGATGACGAAGCTGGCGATTGAGATGGACAAAGGTGGTTATGGGGAAGATGAAAGGTCATTTCTTCATTAAGTCTCCTTTCTATTCAAAATGTATTGGCGGTTAAGAAAGTGTCAAAGTGGTTATCAGGAGGTTAAAAAAATTAATTTGATGGAGTGGTTAAAACGAGTGTTTTATATGTTGAATTCTCAACATACATCAACTGACTCACTGAAAAAAGATCCCAAACAGTTAAGAGGGACATGTACTTTATATGTAACTTTTCCTTACTGTTATTTGATAAGACAACTTCATTTATGTTGCCTTGTTATCATCAAATAGGGGGGGATTGTTGATCCCCTCTCTCAATAATTTGATGATAATTCTCTTTTACCTTATACGAAGTATTTATGTTTCTGTCTTTCAGTTCCAACGATCATCGTTGAGTCGGTTCAGTGATCGCTGAGAACATATAATGTAAATCCATCAGCGACATCGATACTTCAAGAAGACAAAACTCACACCAAAGAACCTTTAGTGAAAGTCGAAGACTGAAACTGACGATTAGAGACTGGCGAGTTCGTGATCTAAAGCGGTATTCAGTGATTACAACCTTGTCTATGCATTTGTGAAAACTGCCCAAGCCTCAGCGAATGTTGAAGGGACCTTCAAGTTATATCAGCATTCAGCGATCAAAAGAAGTTTGTTAAGCACGATTGGTTTTGTCTTGTCCTTATATACACAAAGGACAAACCCATACCCTTTCTAGAAGCATAGTACGGTACGGAGCCGATTAGTTGACTCTACTATCCACCAACTCCATGAAAGGATGTATGCTCATGAATAGGCTTTTGTACTATTCACTGTAGCAAAGGACAAGTCTTTCTCTAAAGACTTGACACGTGTTCAAACCCTACTGCATTGCATTAAATGTGCATTTAATGCATTGGGTATAAATAGATGTGTTATATCTCCAAGCAGACACTTTTACACTTACTCTTGAACTCTAACTTACGTTCATAAGTAAATGAACACACATCTAAGAACACAATACGCTTATCTTCAAAAGCAAGTTAGAATCCCTTGTTAGTATTCTAAATAGTTCTTACCCAAAAAGAACTTACTTTATTCTAAGTCTTAAACAACAAATCATTTCTCTTTTCTAAGAATTAGTTTGTAACTTAGATTATTTAGATAGGCTATCTTTACCTTATCTTTCCGCAAACAATCTTGTAAATTTTTTATTGATCCTTCTTTATCAATATACATTTTAAATTTGAAAAGTTTACTATGTTTGTATTCATCCCCCATTTTTCTACAAACTATTGGAATATCAGCTATCCTTTCATCTGAAGGACCACAAGGGATGATTGGTGTAGTGAGTAGAAGAGAAGAAGGTTTAGATTCTATAGAAAAGGGCACGAACCTTGAGCACCAGGCGACCTTTTTAGGGTCGATTACCTTGAAGAGGATGGCAAGATTCCCTTTTTCATCCACTTATTTGTTTTTAGAGGAGTGTTGGTTCCTTGAGGTTCTCTCGCCCTAGGAAGTTGGTTCCCTTAGGGAGACACCCTTCTGAGCTGATCTTGGATGGTAGTAGATGGTGAAGTAGTCATCATCGTTACCTTTATCATCATCTTCGCCTTCAAGGTCTTGTCCAGCGTTAGGTAGGAGAAGTTCTTCATGCCCATCATCATCTTCATCATCACTTTAATGCAGAGGTGAGGGGAAGGTCTTCTTGAGTAGCCGGAGCTATCACGACATCATCATCATCCTCAACTTTAGCAAAATCTTAAGCGTCACTGGTTGTGATAGCATCCTCGGCATAAGAGATAAGAGCGAGGGGTTTAGCATCAGTAGCAGCAGCATCACTGGCATTCTTCGTGGCAATTTTCTCACTCTTATTTTGCTCCCCCTCTTTGTCATTATCAAGACGAGAGGTTAGATCATCAAGACCTGAGGAGATGTCTTTAACTCGTTGATCTAAATTGGGGATAGTCTCGGCTTGCAGTAGGTTGAATTCATCCACCTGGTCCGGTTGTTGATGATCAGATTCAATGAACACGGGTTCAGGGATCAGGGTCGGTTGCTGCAGGAGCTCGAATATTTGCTAAAACAGCTCACCTTGCCTCGTCAGCTGAGCTTGTACTTCATCTTCCTTGTTGGCAAGAGCACCTATGGTCTCAGTGTTGGCATGTACCTCAGAGTGCACCGTTGTCAGCATATCCTATATGTCACATACCTCAACTTTGACAGCAGAGAGGCCGTGATTAAGGTCATCCTTCATGACCATCGCCTTGTTAACCTCATCTATTTTGTTAAAGACGGTAGCGAGAGAAGCTTGGCATCCTTAGCCATATCATCGACATTGGTGTTAATGGTTGTGGGTTCCATTGTAGAAGGACCTATAAGAGTAGGAGAAACTTGAGCATAATAGAGCTCTAAGTTAGTAGGAAAAAAAGGGTTAGGGTAAAGGTATTGTACCTAATAGTCCTTAGTGTTATCTGAAGGACTGACACTGGTGTTTGCACATGTGCCTTCCTGAGAAGATACAACAAGTATCTGAGATGCCTCAAAAAAAGTAACCTCAGGTCTTGTGGTGGGTGCTTCACCACCAGTGGGGACAACCACTAATGGATCATCAACACCTGTGGTAGAGATCAAAGGAGAGGGATAATAAATAATGACTGAGAGAGTGAGTGGGTATTCAGCAGTGGCAATGCTGATATTCACACTTTTAGTGATTTTGGTCACTAAAGTGGTTGGGTGACTGGCCAGATGTACAACAATATCTAAAGAGAGCACTCAAGAACTAGGGATAGGTTGAGAGAGTGCCTCAGGGTAAGGCTTGTTTGAATGACTGAGACCTGTTGAGAGGTCACAGCTAGAAGTATGGTTTGCCCCTTTTTGTCTTTCTTGGACATCATTGAAGAACCAAGATTGGCTTGACATTGTCTCTTCTTAGAAGATAAGGTGGTGGTGGTTGGGATAGACTGAAGGGGGTTTCCCTCAGTCATAGCCACCGTTTGAAAAGAAGAAGTAGAAGAAGAAGAAGAAGAAGGTAGGGAAGAAGCGCCATTAACAATCTTCATCATAGGAATGAAGAGACCAATATCTATCGGTTTAGACTTGTGGTCTAGAATCCTAGACCCAAGCCAACAAATTGGCATATTACCTTCAGCGGGATAATTGTTCGTGAATATTTTTGCAAGGATCATGCTGAGGAATTGGGTGTATGGCATCACCTCCTCACAGTGGCACTTGTTTAGCTTCAGCAGTAGGTCATCGAATATCAACGGGGCATAGTTGACTTTCAGCTAACTGATCACTGAAACGCCAATATTGAGGGTGTCGTATGAGGCCTGGTCCTAACCATCTGTCTTCCCGCCCATGCAATGTATGAAGTGCAAGAAGAGATATTGCCAAACTGCAGACATGTGGTTCTTCTCGATTTTCATCAGCGACTTGATGGGCTCACCGGAGTCCTTCTTCATTGGCTAGTTGTAGCCAATGTCACCAAGAGTCTTGATGATTTGTTCAGTGTCCGGCTCCTTGGCAAATGGTAGAGTCTTTGGGAGGTGAAAGGCAGCTCTGATGGTTGGATAGTCATCTGGCTGAAGGTGAAGGAGATCTTCTGAACCGGGTTCTCAGCCTTGTCTTTTTCTTCCATGGCTTCAGCAGTGAACCAGAATTGCTGAAGGAATTCCTTGACCATGAATGACTCGAAGGAAAGGGTGTGTCCTAGCATAGAGTTTTTGATGAAATGGGGATTTTTTGCAGGTATTTCGAGCAAGCCAACGTGGTAGTTTGGCTTGAAGGAGATTTCTTCTATTGAATAGGTGACGTTCTTAGCGGCCATTTATGTAAAAAGAAAGTAACAACAGAAAGGAAGAAGTAACAAATAATTTGTTAGAGAAGCATTATACGAAAATGTTTTGAAAGAAAAACTTCTTTTGAAAAATCCAGAATGAGTTTAGGGTTTTTCAAGTAGATTTGTGTTTAGAAACTTAGATTAACATTAAGAATAAAAGTGATTCTTTAATTTGTTTGTTTGTATTTAGGAGAAGGAAGAATGTTCTTAAATGTCAAACAAGGTTTCTAGAAGAAAAAGAACAACCAAATATTAAAAGATTACCAACCTGTTTCGTTTAGTGAGAAAGGAAAACGGTTTGAATCTTATGGAAGTTCTTGAAAGTTCTTTCTTGCAAAAAGTTTTGAGAGCAAAAGGTCTTGACAGTTTTTGTAAGCGTGAATAGAAATATGAGAGGATATCTCATGTATTTATAGGTAGGATGAGAGAGAAAGAAGAGAGAGGGAAAAATGACTCTTCGAAAAGCTGTGCAATAATGAAAAACTTTGCACGTCATCATCTTGTGATTGGATGGAATACTAATGAGTCACATGTGTCAAAGGGACGCGCACGCATCAACATCCATTTAAATAAAAACATTAATGATGTCATAACAATATGACCGTTCATTATCAGTTTCTTTTAAAAGATCACTCAATAAGAAATTTCACTCGTAGTTGTAAGTTAGAAAAAGAATAACATATCTTAGAAGTAAGATACATTAGCTGAAGGATTTCAGTGATAAAGAAACACTGAATCATTTCACTTTTAAAACATATTGTTCACTGAATAAGAAAAGATTCAGTGATGGTTTTAAGATTTTAGAAAAGAAGATAAGTATACACATCTTAGAGAGAAAGATACATTTACTCAAAAGTTCAGTGGTAGAGTAAGAAAACTGAATCATTTCATTATATATCACTGAGTATTGCGTAGAGCTTAATGAATTAGTCCTCAGCGTTCAACATTCCAAGTTTGCTGATTAAGATGTTAAATCTTGTCTCATCAAGAGGCTTTGTAAGAAGGTCAGCGAGTTGGTACGAAGTGGGTACGAAGTGCAGTTCAATATTATCCTTCATAATATGATTTCTGATAAAATGATATATGATCTCAATATGTTTGGTCTTGGAGTGAAGAACAGGGTTGTTTGCAATTGCAATGGTATTGGTGTTCTAACAATAGATAGGGATCTTTGAGAGCTGAAGATCCTAATCACTGAGCTGGTTTTTCAGTCATATAATTTGAGCACAGCAGCTTCCAGCGGCAACATATTCAGCCTCTACAGTTGATGTGGACATTGAGTTTTGCTTCTTACTTGTCCAGCTCACCAACTTTCCACCTAGAAGCTAAGAGCCTCTAGTGGTGCTTTTTCTATCAATTTTGAAACCTACAAAATAAATATTCGCATAACCAATTAGGTCGAAACTTGAGTCCTTGGGATATCAAAGGCCTAGATTGGGAGTTCCCTTCAGATATCTGAATATGCATCTTACAACAATCAGATGGAATTCCTTAAGTTCAGATTGATATCGTGCACATAAATAAGTAGAGTACATAATATCAGGTCGGCTAGATATGAGATACAGCAGGGAGCCTATCATTGCTCTATAAAATAGTAACGTTTACTGTCTTTCCATTTCCTTGTTCGATGAGGGAGGAGGAACCATTGGAGTCTTTATAGATGAACTGTTGGTTAAGTCTAATTTCTTCAGCGTATCTCTGACATACTTAATTTGATTGATAAAGATACTTTTATCTGATTGTTTGATCTGAAGACCTATAAAGTAAGTCAGTTCTCCCATCATGCTCATCTGATATTCTTTCTTCATGCGTTTAGCCAACCAAAAACACAAAGAGGGATTAATGGAACCAAATAAAATATCATTGACATAAATTTGGACTATAATGATATGACCCTTGACTTTCCTAAAAAATAGGGTATGGCCAATCTTTCCATGGACAAATTTCTTAGAGATGAGAAATGAAGAAAGGGTGTTATACCAGGCATGAGGGGCCTGCTTTAACCCATAAAGAGCTTTATCTAATCTATAGACATGATTTGGATATTTGGGGTCAAGAAACCTTGTAGGTTATTCAACATAAGTTTCCTCCTAAAGTTTTCTATTTAGAAAAGCGCTCTTTACATCCATTTGGTAGACTTTAAAGTCTCTGTGGCAGCAAAAGCTAGAAAGAGTTGAATAGCTTTGAGTCTAGCCACTAGTGCGAAGGTTTCATCGTAATCAATTCCTTCTTCTTGCCTGTATCTTTGAGCAACAAGACGAGCCTTGTTACCAGTTACAATTCCTTGCTCATCTAACTTATTATGATAAATACACTTGGTGCCTATCACTGTTTTGTTAGATGGATGTGGGACAAGGTACCAAGCTTGGTTCCTGTCAAACTCAATGAGTTCTTCTTGCATAATAATGACCCAACTTGGGTTAGTGATAGCCTCATTCATTTTCTTGGGCTCAACTAGAGAAAAAAAGTTGACAAAGAGACATATATTACCTAAATCACGATGTGTTTGAATATCTGCACTTGGGTCACAAAGAATTTGATGGATGGGATGGTCTTTTGTCCATCGACTGAGCTGGTTGAAGATTATCTTTTAAGATTGGGAGCTCAGCCATAGAAGATGAGGCATCAACAACGTATTCTTCAACAACAGGTTGGATTGCTAAAGGAGCCTCGAAGAGCGATTCAACAACTGATATAGGTTCAATAACTGAAGGAGATTCAGTGACTGAAAGGCCAATATTTGAAGTAGAAGGGGGTAAGTGAACAATGGGAACAACAACATTCCCTAAAGAGGATTCAACTTTGTTACTAGTCACATGTGGAACAATAAATGGATCATTGTCAACTTCAGGGGGTCAGCATTCGGGTGATTGCTGAAGGAAGGTTCAGGTTCTCCATAGTGAGATATCATCCAGTTATCTAACTCTTCATCATCTTTAGATATGGGTTTAGAGTTAGCTGATTGAGACTCATCAACGGTGACATGAATAGATTCTTTTATTGTCTGTCATCTTTTATTGATAACTCTGAAGGCTTTGGACACTGAAGAATATCCAAGAAGGATTCTTTCAATAGCTTTGGGATCAAACTTTCCAAGTTGGTCTCTACTGTTTAGAATATAACAAGTACAACCAAAGATATGAAGAAAGATGAGAGAAGGCTTTCTGCTATGGAAAAGTTCATAAGCTGTCTTCTTAAATCTCTTGACGATCAGCAATCGGTTCTGAGTAAAACAAGCAGTGAAAACTTCAGCCCAAAATTGAGTAGGGAGATGAGATTCGGTGAGCATTGATCGAGCAGCTTCAATGATGGTTTGATTTCTTCTTTCAGCGACCCCATTCTGTTGTGGAGTTCTTGAAGTTGAGAAGTTGTATGAGATTCCCTTGTTCACAAACAAGTCATCAATGATACTGTTTTTTAATTCAGTGTCATGATCACTCCTGATAGAGCGTACTCTGATGTTATTCAGTACTTCTATGCGTTTGACGAACGAGATGATTTTTTTATGTGCATCACTCTTGTATCTGAGAAAAAAGACCCAAGTGTACCTAGAATACTCGTCAACAATAACTACTGTATATTTCTTTCCAGCTATATATTGCACATTGACTAAACCAAATTAATCTATATGTAATAGCTAAAGAGGTGAAGTCACTGAAGAGACTTGCTTAGATTTGAAGCTAGCTTTTGTCTGCTTTCCCTTTTAGCACGCTGAGCAAAGAGATTCCTTCACAAAGGAGTGCTGAAGAAGATCAATTACATGATCATGTCAAGACAGCTCATTCAACGTCTTGAAGTTGAGATGAAAAAGTCGTTTGTGCCATAGTAAGTTGATATCTGAAGAGGCTTTAGAGAGAAAAGAACTATTCTCAGTGAAGGGAGAATCCATGTTGATGACATACATTTTCTCTAGATGAGAACCTGTAAGAGCAAGTTTCTCATCTTTATCATAGATATAACATGAGTTCTTAAGAATGTTCACTCTGAAATCTTTATCACATAGTTGACTGATGCTAAGAAGATTATGCTTCAATCCTTCAACATATGCAATAAGTCTGAAGGTGGTTGCACTGTTGGTTAATATACCAAATCCCTTGGTATATCATTTCCTGTTTCTAACAAAGGTCACAGAAGGTCCTCTTTCATCCTTGTAATCAGTGAGAATGGATTTGTCTCCAGTCATATGTCTTGAACATCCACTAGCAAGATATCAGATGCCTTTGCTTCCTGCAAAAGAAAACATATTAAGCTTTCTTTGGTACCGATTTCTCAATGTGTCCAGCAGAGTTCGAAGCGACATCCAGTGATGCTGAAGGATCAAGGTCAGTAGGTGTCTTCACTGAGCCTAGAAAAGAGGTTGCATTGGACTTTTTCACCTTAGTTGTTTTCACAACTTTGGTGGCTAATTTTGCCTTGGCTGATTTTTCTGCCTTAATTACTTTCTTTATCTTAGTTGGCAGACTAGATTTGGTAGCCGGAGGACACTTACTAGCAATATGTAAATTTACACCATAGTGACGACACTTCCTAATGCTGAAAGAAGCTTTAAGGCCAGAAGGGTCAACGAGAACAGAAGAGGGACAAGCTCCAAGAATTTCTTTCTCATTGTTCGAGGATGAACAATTGAGGGTTTCGATACCTTGGGTGAAATATTCACTTTCAGCTTTGTCTTAGATCTCTGAGAGGGTTCAGAGACCTTGGTCCTTGAGGAAGAAGGTTTACAAATTGAAGGAATAGATTTGGGTCTATTTAACTTATTGGCCTTCTTGGGAAGAGGAGCGATGAAAATGGCTTTACCTTTGTCTTTGCGTCTTGAACTTGAAGGAGTTCCTTCAAGAGGAGTCTCAGTGGAAGAGTACTGAGAGGAAGAGGTGTCAGGAATGGAAGACACAAGAGTACCAAACCTCAGCATGAACCTGTCAATGACACTTTTTTCCTAGACATAGAAAAAATCCTAGACCACTATTTATCTTGGCAGGGATCTAAGTATTGATGATCTTAGAGGTCTTGACAGAGGCTTTGCACCACCTTTTAATGGTATCCTTCTCAGCCTTGAGTTCATCAATAGCTTGCTCATGTTCAGTGATAGTCAGCTCACGTTCGAGGTTTATGGTCTGGTTTACAATAACCTGATCCTTAAGATTTTCCTCAATCTTGGTCATCTCTTTGATATTTGAATGGCATTTCTCTAATTGTTCTTGAAGATCAAGATTACCCTTTTTCAGCTTTGGACTTGCCACTCAGGGCATTGGAAAGGTCCACCATCAGTGTATCTAGTGCATATAGGTTATTAGAAAAAGAAGATGGCTCATTCAGGGAACATACGTGAGCAGAAGTTGATGACGAGGGATCACTGAAGGTTAATGTCTCTGATGGTTCATTTTTGACATCCTTGGCCATTAGACAGAGGTAGGTCGTGTCTTCCTCGTTAGAGGATGATTATTTAGAAGAATCAGCTCAATCATGCTCTTCAGCGACAAGATCTTTGCCTTTACGCTGAAGATTCTTTATCTTCTTGTACTTTTCCTTCAGTTTCAGGTACTTGTCCTTTTGAGTCCTGAAGGAGGATGAGAGGTTAGAAGATAGTGTCATAGTTTTTCTTCGACCTAAATTCACTTCCAAAGTGACCTTTGCATTGAAAGTTTTGCAGCTCGCTGAAGCCTTGTCAACGGGGTTTGACTTTGGCTTTTCATCTAAGGTCAGCGAAGGAGATCTGCGATAGTTACTTTTTTTGGAGAACTTCCTAAAGGATTTAGTTAGAAGGATCAATGACTCATCAAACTTTGAAAGATCAGCATCTGACAAGCCCTCAAAGTTAGAAGGATCTAACTCAGTGATAGACAAAGAGGAAATAGAAGGAATAGAAGAAATATAAGTGTTAGCTGAAAGGCTATCAGAGATCAAAGCTAACGAAGAGCTTTTCATTTCCTTGGAGTCTTTAAGAAGATTCTTCTTCAAATAACGAGATTGCTCATGATTAAGCAATATCCCATAAAGAGAATTGAGAGAAAGGGTGGACATATCATTGGACATCTTGAGACACATGGTATATTGATTCCATGCTTCTGGCAAATATTTAAGGAATTTTATTAGTGTCTCTCAGTTGGAATATTCTCTTCCAACTGTCCTTTTTTCGGGTGATAGTGGAAAAGTTGACAGATAAGTCACCCTTACTGCCACTCTATAGAATCGTACATGAGATTTTCACCTCATACGGCTTCCCCCTAGACAATAAAATATGTTTACATGGGGAGGAACATATTTACTAGTTATATCATCCGCAATCGCCTGAATCTCGAGACGCTCTTCAAACCAATCATAGACTTTATTGAGATAGGCGCGATCCCCCCTCCGAGAACCGTATATGAGACTTTCATCTCGTACAGCTCAAGCAAAAACACCAAAATACTGGTTGGACCGGATATGTAATACAAAGTTTTAAACTTCTCTTGCTATTGAAATATCTTCAATTTTTATTTCTACACACGTCTTTTTTTCGGGGGTCTACAGCCATTATGTGGCATAGTGGTTACATCCCGTGGTCTATGGGGCAATTACTTAAAAGTACATTTTGTGCTACAGCCCTTGAAACTTGAGTAAGGAGTAGATCTTTTTGGAGTTCTCTAGAATTTGAAAGCGAGAACTCCTTTCTTTTTCTTTATTTGGTGTACCTACTTGAGCC
>NC_037544.1:30300733-30309169 GCF_001531365.2 Cynara cardunculus var. scolymus | reverse complement strand
CAATTACAAGAAAAGAAGTTGCTAAAAGAAAGATAATTTACTTAAGCTAGAAGATGCTTGAAGTAAGAATAAGGTTAGAGAAAGATGCGCGCTCTCTGCTTGGAGAAGAAACACTTCTATTTATACCCAGTGTATTAAATGTCTATTTAATGCAATATGGTAGGTTTAGAGTGCGTATCAAACCTTAAGAGGAAGGCTTGTCCTTTGCTACAGTGAATAGTACAAAAGCACTATTTCTGAGCAGACATCCTTACCTAAAGTTGGTGGACAAAGAGTCGATTAATCGGCTCCGTACCGTACTAACTTTTGTAAGGGTATGGGCTTTGTCCTTTGTGTGCATAAGGACAAGACAACAACAATCGTGCTAAACAAGCTTCCTTTGATCGTTGAATGCTGGAATGACCTGAAGGTCTCATCATCATTCGCTGAAGCTAGAGCAGTCTTCACACATATGTAGACAGGCTTGTAATCACTGAATATCGCTTCAGATCATGTACTCGCCGGTCTCTAATCTTCAGTTTCAGTCTTCGATGTTTGCTGTAGGTTATTTGGTGTGAGTGTTGTCTTCTTGAAGTATTGCTGTCTCTGATAGATTTACAATGCAAGTTCTTCAACGATCACTGAACATACTCAGTGAAGATCGCTGGAACTGAAAATACAGAAACACAAATACAACGTGAAAGAGAAAATGGATTATCATCAAATCACTGAGAGAGATGATCAACATTCAGAAGCCTTTGTTTGGACAGTTTACAACTCCCCCTGTATTAGTGCATCATAGGCATATTATTTTGATCAACACTATAATGACGCACCTTCAAAAATAAATCAAACAGATTTTGGTACCCAAACAAATTTGGGTCCTATTTTGTTAGTATTGGGCTGGGCTATATTGTAACTTCCAAACCATCTATTTTTATAAGATGTTTTCTTTTTAGCACGTTTAACAGGTAGATCAGATAAGCAGTAAGAACCACACCAGTCATTATC
The DNA here is from genome assembly GCF_001531365.2 of Cynara cardunculus var. scolymus. Taxonomy (NCBI): domain Eukaryota; kingdom Viridiplantae; phylum Streptophyta; class Magnoliopsida; order Asterales; family Asteraceae; genus Cynara; species Cynara cardunculus. Next base: position 30,308,179 of record NC_037544.1, on the reverse strand, counting down.
ATACCTATTAAAATTATTCCAGCTTTTTTGATAGATGTTGTCTTCATACCACCTGTTGTACCTTTTCTTGTTGACAAAATCAGTGGTTCTGCATGTTGAGCACATTATTCTTCTCTTGCTAAGATTGATCAAATCATTAGTGGATCTCGCAATGCAAGGAAGAACATGGTTTGTAACAATAGACTTATGAGACAAAGCAGAATCAGCTTTATTGACCCAAACATGTTTGTCTTTTGAAAAATAATTGGGTGATCCAATGACATACCCTTGATAAAAATGATTTGAAGAATGAGACTTGTTCTTAGAAACAGTTGATTTAGGACTGCTTGAATAACTGTTGGATTTAACACTGGAATAGTTATAAAAGCAAGTTTTACACTGAGATTGAGAACCACTTGAGCTTTCAGCACTTGAAAAAAGTCTTTTACTTTCTTAAGTAATTGGTCTCTCTCATCAGCAACTAAATTATATTCTTCTTAAGTTCAGATCTCATGTTCAATTCAGTTACAAGTTTTGTCTCTAGATCAGACAATTTCTTTGAAGATTCCAAGAACTTACCTTTTAATTCTTTCTTCAGCTTATCAAACACTTTTCTTTCTTTCTCAAACTTCTTTCTTTCTTCATCTGAACTTCCCTTATCATTTTTAGAGGCAATGTCAAGCTATTTCTTCTTCTCTGTAAGCTCTTTGGCAATTGCAACATTTTTCTTGGCAGTATTTTTCTTTTCAAGAGCAAACACTCTCTTCTCTTCATCTAATGCTTTCTTCTTCTGTTCAGCACTATCAAGCAATTCCAAATTCTTGCTCAGACATTCTTCTTTRARCTCTTYCTTTTCTTTATCAACCTTGGCTMGTTCCAAGATGATAAGTTGTTCAAAATCAGAAATTTGCTTTAAAAGCATTTTGGCATTCAGCTCCAAAGAGTTAATCTTGTTTTCAAAAGATATTCGTTCAGTACCAAATTTTTTCTCAACTTCTATTATCCTTTTCTCCTCTTTCTCTAGAACTTTCCTTTCAGCTTCCAAACTCCTTTCAGCTTCTAACACTTTATCTTTCTCTTTTTCCAAAACTTTTCTTTCAGCAATCAAAACCTTTTCAGTTTCTAAACCATTATTTCTCTCTTGATCAAGTAATTTCCTAACATCAAACAATTCACTTTCAGATTTATGCAGTTTAGCTGTTAAGTCCTCAATCTGTTTGTTCAGTTTCAAATTATCTTGAGAACTTGAAACATTATTCTTTAATTCATTCAACTTTTGTTGCAAAATCTTCTTCTATTCCTTCTCTCTTTCATTATAATCAGTTAGACGAATTGTCCATATTTAATTTATCGTATTTCTCTTTTAGCTCTTTGTATTCCCCGTCGTGAAAAATTGCCATTTCAGAAATCAAGATTGATCAAAAAAAATCTAATGCGTTGAAATTAGTTCAAAGAAATAAAAAATAATCAAAAAGCTCAAAAAAATATATCAGAAAACTCAAAAATTGTTGAGAAATCAGAAAATCAGCGAAAACTGTCAAAAATCAGTAAAAACAGTTAAAACTGATTAAAAACAGTTTACACGACGCAAAACAATTCAAAAATTCTCAAAACAGTTCAAAACAGATAAAAACAAAATCAAAAACAATTCAAAACAGTTAAGATCGATTAAATTCGGACAATATTGGAAATTTGGCTAAGTATGGAAAAAACAAATCTGGACAAGGTGTGAAATATGGACAGCCTTGAAAAAATATTCTAAGTCTTTTGGCCGATGAACACAAATCCTGACACGAGGATGTGCACAAGGAAAACAAGTCACTAGCCAAGGATTAACTAAATCGGACACGGAGATAGGCGAGTTTGGCCAAGGAAGCAAGCAAGTCACGGCTAACTTGGCCGAGAATGATATTCGAACAAAGCAAGTGAGCGGTTTAGCCAAATCCGGACAGGCTAGTAGACGGACTAGGATGCTAGAACCTAGAAACTAAGTATCTTCGAACGATTTACTTGAATCCGGACGAGGCTACACACGATTTACTAGAATCCGGCTGGATAGATTGAACAATGAAAGCAACACATGACTAAGTCTTTGTCCGAGGAAATAATCCGGGTATATGAAACTTGCGACCAAGTCAAGTCCGGTTAATGAATTGAACGATATATAGCTAAATCGGGTGTTGCATTGAGCGATGTAGCTTAAATCGGGTGGTATGGTAGACGATTTACTCCTAAATCGGACAAGCTTATGAGCGATTTAGAGGATAACTCGGATGAAGCTTCTATCGATGTAAAACCTAAACCAGTCAATAGATTTAAGCTTCAACCAAAAATCTAAGAATAGTGAACAAATCCGATTAGAATTAACTTTCAATTTTGTTGAAATCGAACACTGTGATATATTCTTAATATGAAATCGAACAAGATTGGTGATTTATAGACTTCGATTTAGATTTCTTGAAGTTTGATTTAGATTTCTTGAAGTTCGATTTAGATGAAGGCAAGAAGTTATAAAACCAGGTGTCAATTTCTTGAGCGATGAACTTGAAATTGGACACTGCTTGAGTGATATAGAGTGAAATCGCCTGTACCTTTGTCCGATTTAGAAGTTAGATGAGTGATGAGGCAGTAAATCGTACAAGGTGTTGAGCGATGAAGAAACTACTGTACAAGACTGTGTGATGAAGATGAACCTGGTTCCTTGATGAGTGATGGACTTGAATGATGTTGCAATCAAATGGATATGGGCCAAAAGACTGGATATGGCCCAAAAAGAATACAAAAACACTAAAACAAAAAAAATATAAACCAAAATGGATCAAACACAAATTTTTATTAAAAGAAAATTAAGAACACAAAAATTTTAAAATTCACAAATTCAATCAAAAACTCGAAAATTGATGATCAAAACATGAAAACTTGTGAATAACAAAGATTCACAATACAAAAACGTACACAATGATCGTTTTAACACAAAAACACAAGATTTTGAAAAAAAATCGGATCAAACTCTAAAAAAAATAAGAACACGATGAACATTTCAAACAAATTCAGAAAAAATTCTTCAAGATTTCTTCAAATCTGTTGATCTCTTTTTCTGATTTCTTGCATTTCCAGCTCTGATACCAAGTGATAGTCCACTATGATCAATCTTCAAGATAAACCTCTAAGAATCAATGGCAGATTTGGATATTCAATAAGAACAATATGAAGGAAATTGAGAGAATTAGTCAATCTGGTCAAATCTATTCTCTACGTAATGTTTTTACAATTAAGTTCATACACACTAATTACAAAAGACAAAAGACTTATATAGGGTCAAACTTGAACCCTTCTAAGTCAAAGTCCACATCGCATCGTTTACAAAGTCAAACACGATGTCTAAAACAATTATAGACAAACATTAACTTTCAAGACGAATACAATTTAACACTGAAATGCAGTCCTAACAACTCTTTAGACTTGTAATCTTGAAATAACTCTGAAATATAAAATCAATCCCACTAAATCAGAGTTTAGGCTTCTAAGTCTGAAAGAAAAAACTTTAAAGTTCGGGTGAGATAAATTCGAAAAAGAAGACTTCAGAATTCAGGTGAGCTAACTCTGAAGAATGACTCTTCAGACTTGTAGAAGAGTTCAAAGTTCAGACTTCTAAGTCTGAAAAAGAAGACTTCAGACTTCTTTTTCTAAGTCTAAAAAAAGACTTTAGAGTTCAGACTTCTAAGTCTGAAAAGGAAGATTTCAGAGTTTAGATTCCATAGTTCGGGTGAGCTAAGTCTGAAAAAGCAGAGTTTAGAGTTCGGGTGAGCTAACTCTTTGGAATGACTCTTCAGACTTGTACTATTGAAATAACTCTGAAGAATAACTTCACACTTGTACTCTTGAAATAACTCTGAAGAATGACTTTAGACATGTACTATTGAAATAAGTCTGAAGAATGACTCTAAAGAATGACTCTGAAGTATAACTCTAAAGAATGATTCTGAAGTATAACTCTGAAGAATAACTCTAAAGAATAACTCTAAACTATAACTCTGAAGTAAAACTCTGAATAATGACTTCAGACTTGTACTATTGAAATAATTCTGAAGTAATAACTCTGAAGAATAACTCTGAAGAATAACTCTAAAGAACGACTCTACAGAAAAACTCTGAAGTATAACTCTGAAGAACAACTCTAAAGTATAACTTTGAAGAATGACTCTGAAGTATAACTCTAAAGAATGACTCTGAAGAATAACTCTGAAGTATAACTCTGAATAATAACTCTAAAGAATGACCCTGAAGTATAACTCTGAAAAATGACTCTGAAGTATAACTCTGAAGAATAACTATGAAGTATAACTCTGAAGAATAACTCTGAAGTATAACTCTAAAGAATAACTCTGAAGAATAACTCTAAAGAATGACTCTAAAGTAGAACTCTGAAATATAACTCTGAAGTATAACTCTGAAGTATAACTCTGAAGAATAACTCTGAAGTATAACTTTGAAGTATAACTCTGAAGTATAACTTAGAAAAATAACTCTGAGGTATGACTCTGAAGAATGACTTTGAATAATGACTCTGAAGAATGACTCTGAAAAATAACTCTGAATAATGACTCTTACGAATGACTCTGAAGAATAGCTTTGAAGTATAGCTCTGAAGAATAGCTCTGAAGAACGACTCTGAAGTAGAACTCTGAAGAAAAACTCTGAAATATAACTCTGAAGATTAACTCTAAATAACTCTGAAGTATAACTCTAAAGAATTACTCTGAAGAACGACTCTAAAGAATAACTTTGAAGTATAACTCTGACGAATAACTCTGAATTATAACTCTGAAAAATGACTCTAAAGTATAACTTTGAAGAATAACTTTTAAGTTAACTCTAAAGAATAACTCTGAAGTACAACTCTGAAAAATAACTCTGAAGAATTACTTTGAAGTATAACTTTGAAGAATAACTCTGAATTATAACTCTGAAGAATAACTCTGAAGTAAAACTCTGAAGTATAAATTTGAAGAATACCTTTGAAGTAAAACACCGTTTTTTCGGAAATTAGTTACCACATGAATTAATTAATCCAATAATAAAATCAATTGCATCCTAAATTAGTGAGATTGATTGAATAAGAGGACAATGTCAATCAAATGATTCTAATTGAACTGCTAATGTAAATTGCGTGTAGATACATTCAAATAAGTCTAATTGAACTGATAATGTAAATTGTGTCTAGATACGTATTTAGGCGGGAAACCAAGATAATCATCTTACCAGAAGATTACAAGTGTCACCCAAGTTACTTATTTATTATAGGTGTAGATTAAAAGAAAATTGTAACATTAAAATTTAAAAGACTTTTATCCACTTTACCTCAACCACGAAAAAATCTAATTTATTTGACTAATCGTGAAATCGTGATGTTAGTTGTATGATGTTTGAATTTTTGTTTACTTTTATATTGTAATGTAATACATTATTTGTAATTGGTTCGATTATGTTTGAGATATTGAAACTTACATCTTCAAAAAATTGTAATGTACTTTTAATGGTGAAAATTAACATATTGTAATTTTTTTATAGATTGTTTTGGGTTCGGATTCAGTTATAACCAACAGTGAATGCAAAAAAGAGGATTTTTACCCTTAACGGGTTCCCCAAAGGGGATCGGGGAAACCGCGGGGACCCGATTGGGATCCACGACGGGGATCGGGGCTGTTATGGGGACGATTTTAGTTATCAATTTTAATTAAAATAAAATAAAAGTTATAAAAAAAATACTTAATTACATTACTGCCCTTATTGACTTATTTGTATTTAATATAATTTAAATTATTGATTAAAAAAAGTTTGAGGTTCGTAGGTTGTTCTCGCATTCTCGTAAATCACAGGGGTTCTCGTTTGAACCTCCACCTCTCTCTCTCTCTCTATATATATATATATATATAGGGGCCTAATCAAATGAGAACTAAATAGTTTGAGATAACTGTGAGGTCTAATATGCGCCAATTATTTTAGATAATTAATGTTATTCACTAAAATAAAACAAAGAGTAAATTAGTAAATTGTGTTGATTATTCAATTTACTATAATTAGTTTAATTATTTTAATATATATATATATATATATATATATATAAACACACATACACACGCACATACACACACATACACACACAGACAGACCAAATCCGGTGGCCTTCTTCGGCACCCACCACCACTCCGGTTACCTCCTTCGGTCATCTTGTCTGGCCAAAACGCCATATCCGATGATCTACCACTAAACACCTACATGTGACAGTGGTACCACAGTTGGTATCACAGTGGTCTCAAAGTTTACTTGGTGTGTTTTGGGTATCACATTGTATATCTTGGTGTATTTTGGGTATCACATGGTGTTCGCCGGAGGCTGGAGGTAGGAGAAAGAGAGAGGAGAGAAAAAAAAATTAAAATACCTAAAATACCCTTTAATTATAATTTTAAGTCAAATTACCAAAAATATTAGTTTTCTTATGTATCCATTGATTTGTGGTTGAGATTGTAACTCATAATTATCACAAACTAATCAGTTCTCTCTTGAATGGACCCATATATATATATGTATATATATACATATATAGGGGCCCATTCAAGGGAGAATGATTAGTTTGTGGTAAACGTGAGATCCAATCTCAACCACAAACGAATAGATAAATTAGGAAATTTATAATTTTGGTAATTTGAATTAAAATTTTACTGCAAGAACATTTTAGGTATTTTCACTCCTTTCTCCTCTCTTCTCTTTCCATCCCCCGGCCTCCGGTCACTGTTCTTCAGTGATACCACTATGATACCTAAAAGTATTGACTTTGTTAAACAAAAGACACATTGTGATACCCAAACACATATAAGATGCATTGTGATACCACTGTGTTACATCTCTGATCGACTATACAAACGACCTTAGTATGATACCCAAACACATATAACATGCATTGTGATACCACCGTGGTATCACCTGAGGATGGTAGCCGGAGGCCGGAGGACGGGGGACGGAGAGAGAAGAGATAAGAGAGGAGAGTTTTAAAATACCTAAAATGTCCTTACATTAAAATTTTAATTCAAAATTATAAATTTTCTAATTTATCTATTATTTTATGGTTGAGATTGGACCTCACAGTTACCATAAACTAATTAGTTCTCTTTTGATTAAACCCATATATATATAGGGGCCCATTCAAGAGAGAACTGATTAGTTTGTGGTAACTGTGAGAATCAATCTCAACCACAAATTAACGAATAAATTAGGAAATTAATAATTATGGTAGTTTGAGTTAAAATTATAATTAGAGGGCATTTTAGGTATTTTTAAAAAACTCCTCTCTCCTCTCTCATCTCTCCGACCTCCAATCTCCGGCCTCCGGTGAACAAAAATCCGGCAGGTACCAAGTAATCACAAAGATACACAATGTGATACCCATTGTGATATACTGTGATACCA
>NC_037544.1:30294532-30300243 GCF_001531365.2 Cynara cardunculus var. scolymus | reverse complement strand
GGGAAAGAAAGGAAGAGAAGCATGCCTATGCTGGAGGACGGCTGTTTCATAATGAAGGAGAAGAGTAGGGTTTTAAAATTATAAACATTACCAATTTACCCTTTATGTTATTTTAGGATATAATATTAATTATTTAAATGAGTGGCTCACATTGGTTCTCACAGTTACTACAAACTAATCAGTTCTCATTTGACTAGGCCCATATATATATATATATATATATATATATATAAAGTTTAATCATTTGGCGACTTTAACCCTTCAATAATTACTGATTGTTATTTGAATATGGTGTAATTCGGGTAAGCATAGAGTACAAATACGTTATGCATAATTCTACCAAAAATTCACTTAAACCAATTTGTACAAGTTAACAAAACACGAATATTATAATAAATAATATTATTATCTAAATCTAGTAAGAAAGTGAGTAAGGATTAATAAAATATTTTGTGGGCTTAAATAAAAAAAATGTGTGTATATCGATAAATACCACTAAAAAGAAAGGGTAGTGACATATTTGATTGTATATCATGTTCAATGAACACATTATAACTAATATTGCATAAAAACTTCAATTTCTACATATTTTTCATCAATAAAGCCATCAAAAACGGTGTTGATGCATGATTACAAATACATTACTTTTTATACGAAAACTTGTACATAATTTTAAAACAAAAATATGGTGTCGATTGAAAATGCTCCATGTAGTTTGATGACAAAGGTTGGGCATTTTTGGGATGCCAAATTGGGTATGTAAAGGCTTTAAAGTCTTCTTTTTAGCCATTCATTCTCATATGAATATGAATGCAACAGATATAATGAGAGAAATACAGTGAAATAAAGAGGTGAAAGTGATGGAGGAACAAGGAAAAAGAGTTAAGTGTACAAGTATCTGAAGCAAGTGAGGTATATACTTTCTCTTGTAGCATCATGATGATGACTCTTGATAGTAGATTATAGAGTTTAAGCTTTTGAAATTAATTTTATATATCGCATGAATATAAGAAAAAGTAATCATCAATGATGAGATTTTCATGAAATATTTAAGTTATATACATATTTATCTATGAAAATGTATTGACGAGAGGGTACACTCATTTAGAGAATAAATGGGTGACATGAAAATCATTACTTTTACTGGTTTGACGGGACAATGTTACAAAAATAGAAGAAGGTGGTTTTTGATACATAGACATTATTGGAATAGACTGGACATGACAAAAATGGACAGGACAAGATTGAACAGAACAAATGTCTATCTGGTATTTGATACGACCAGGACTGGACATGACAGAACTAGACAAGTCTCGAAAGTTATTTAATGATTTTATATATCATATAATAACCATAATTAACACAAGTAAAGTAAATAATTAAATAATTTAATTTATAATCTTTTTTACACAATCTTCATATAACATAAATAAATACATATATAATAGTACCAAATTAAAATGAAATTTTTTATATAATCGATGATAGTTTAAAAAACCAAATTTGTATAAAAGAGAAATCATGTCTTATTCGGTCTGGAAGATCGTTATCAATTGGTGAATACACGATGAAGATTGTAACAAAAATAGTTGTGGAGGTAGAGGCATCGGTGATTGGTGGATGATGGTGATGGTGTTTGCAGTTGACAATGGTGGAGGAGGTAGTTTGTAGCCGGTGTGATGGAGGTAGTGATGGTGGTGGGTGGTAATAGTGGTAGCCGATGGTGGTGGTGGTTATGGTGGAGATGGTGGTGGCCGACAATACTAGTGGTGGTGGTGATGTGCGATGGTGGTCGGTTGCAAACGGTGATTGTGGAGGGTTTGAAGATGGTAGATAGTGGTAGTGATGGCGGTCGACAATGGTATAGAAGTAGTTGTGCCCGATGTGGTGAACATAGTGGTGGTGGTGCGTAGTGGTAGCTGATGTTGGTGGTGGTAGTGGTAGTTATGGTGGAGGTGGTGATGGCCGACGATACTAGTGGTGGTGTGATGGGCTATGGTGGTCGGTGACCGATATGGTGAAGGTAGTGGTGGTGGTGGGTAGTGGTAGCTGATGGGGTAATAGTTATAGTGGAGGTGGTGATGGCCGATAATACTAGTGGTGGTGTAATGGGCTATGGTGGTCGGTGGCCGATAGTTGTTGTGGAGGTAGAAGCAGTGGTGGGGGTTGGATGACGGTGGTTGTGGAGGACGTGAAGATGGTGGATAACGGTGGTGGCGATCAATAATGGTGGATAAGGTAGTTGTGGCCAATATAGTAAAGGTAATGGTGGTGGTGCGCGATGGTAATGGTAGTCGATTGTGGTGATGGGCAGTAGCAATGGTAACTGTAGTGGTGGTGGAGGTGAGGTGGACCAAGGTAGTAGTAGTGGTTGTGATGGACGGTGATGGTCGATGGTCGACAGTGGTTGTGGAGGTGGTGGAGGAGGTTGTTGTAGTGAAAGAGGAGGTGGAGGTGGCCAACGGTGGTAGTGGTGGTGGCAATGGACGGTGGTGGTTAGTGGCCAATGGTGGTTGTGGAGGTGGCGATAGACGGCGGTGGTCGACGATGGTTGTGAAGGTGGTGGAGAAGATCGTTGTAATGGAAGAGGAGACGGAGGTGGCCGATGACGGCCACCGGTGATGGCAACGACTGCGACTAGCAATGATGACCATTAAAACAAATATCATATTAATGTTATACATCAAAAAGGAGTATATTAATAACATTTTAGTTTCCGTCCCATTTTGTCCCATCTTGTTCCACCTATTTTGGTGGAACAAGAACAAACCCTTTTTGACCCACATTGTCTCAAAATGGAAGAAACATATTTTTTCTCGGATGTCGACCTTTTGCTTAAGATCAAATGTAGTATATGTTTTTAGTTTAACATATTTATCCCAAATCTTAGGTTTTTTTTTGTTTAGATCAAGTATATTATTTGTTCTTAGTTTGATATCTAATATATAGGTTTTCAGCTTGCTTGATATTTAGCTTTTTATATGAGAATGTCCATTATACTACTTGGTGATGTAGTTATTTGTATATCGTCTTGGTGTTACTACTATCAAGGTTTGACACACCCCTCTAATTACAATTCAAATATTATAGAATGTTAGGATAAAGTGTAGTGTTTGTTTTTATCGGTTTAATATCTGATATGTGGGTCATCGACCCCACTTGATGTTAATTTATTTTTTTACAAGGAAAGAACAATTATCTTAGCTTGATAATGTGGTTCTTCATGCATCGCCTTGAACTTCCACTACTGTTGTTACAACTTACGCACTCCTCTAATTTTCACTTAAAATATTATAGAACGTTTCTTTTTCATAACTTCAAATGAGATTTCAATTAAATTTGTTACAAAATTAACATCATCATTTTGTCAACTTATATGAGATTTCAGTTAGAACTATTATTTCTAATTAAACAAACTACTAATATTAGTCAAACATTTGTAGAGTACTTTGTAACACCGTTCTCGAGCATAGTTAGATAACTTAAAGTAGCATATGGTTTTAAGATTGTTGTCAACTTCTCTTAAAAACTTTTAATGTTAATGAAGAGTTTGCCACACACATTTGCCTATTTTTAGAAGTGGACTTCAAATTTTAGTCTATAACATTCCTTTTGATAATAATATTATCACTACCGCGCAACGCGCGATTGGACACTAGTATATATATTAAATGAGAAACCACCGAGTATGATATGGCTTCTCCTAAAAGCTAGAAACTCAATTATCTTTTTTCTCCTTCATCCTCCTTTAACCACTTTTTGTTCTAATTTTCCACTTTAATTTCCCATCAACATTGATTATATTTTTATGTTTGCACTTAATGCCATTCTATTCGTTTTCCCTAACTCCTCACCATCTCCCAGTCGTTTCGTTTTTCTTGAGCTTATGGTTCTCTCAATATGTCAAATTGAATTTCCATCAAAATGGAATTAACAACCTTCATGTTTTATCAAGTTTGTATGTGTTACGTCGTTTCACTTTTGTAGAATTTTTTCTGACCTATCTGTATCGTTCATCCATAAATTTTCTAGGTAACATCATCATGAGTTTGTAAAACTTTTTAGTTTTCATTTCTTTTATGTTTAAATTGTTTACGTCTTTCATCTTTAATTGAATGCCCTATTAAAATGGAATCAACAACTTTCATATTTTATCGAGTTTGTATTTTGTGTTTTGTTGTTTCTCTTTTGTGAAATTTTTTTCCGACCCATCAATATCGTTGTTCATCCTACATAAATTTTCTAGGTAGTAGCATCTTCGTAGTGGCTTACTTGAGGAATAGACATAGAAGAAGTTCATTGAGCAGTAGGCATATCAAAGAATTCCCACTCAGGTCGAAGAATACATTCAATCACTAACATCCCGAATATATACGTAACCATAATCTTCTCCAAGGAAAGTGGGCCAACAAGTTCATGTAATCTTTTTGTTATGTATTCTTTCAATGCGATTGATTAAAGTTATTGACATGTATATAAGGGAGTATGCAAGTAATATCACAATGTTATACTTTTTTCGTTTAACTTTGAGTATAGAATGAGAGATTTCAACAATAGGTATCACTTTCTGTGGAACTTTATGTCTACTCTTTTTATCAAATGTTGAATTAATTATTGGAATTGTTTTCTGTTATGAAGTTATAATTTGATATTGAAGTTGTATAATTATGATAAATTGAGCATTTTATTACGATTATAGAGTTATCCTACTAATGGATTGTAGCTATCATTATTTATGATTATATTGCTCTCATATATTAATGTATAGTGATCTCTCTTAGAAGGTTTAACATATAAACCAATGATTTTACTTTATTGAATCAACACAATAACGATAGACTACAAGATAGAAACAATACAAATTTCAGATCTAAACAAGAAAACTAAAGAAACTTACGAACACCTAAAATCATTATCTGCAATATGAAAGAAAACTAAAGAATATTTGAGAGTAATCTTTTTTAGAGAGAGAGAGAGCTAGATGAGAATTATTTAAAGGAAAAATGAATGAATGAATGTGCATGTGGAGACGAAAGACTATATATATTTTCTGTAATTGACACAACAACCCTTGAAGATATGAAGAATGTACTCCGCTACCCTTGTAACTTCCATATATGTGAGGCGCAGCCCTTTGAGTTATATCCAAAACATTCTTTGGGTAATCTACAAGATCTACCCTGTTCTGTTAAACAAATAACAAACAAGGCCAACATTTCAAGTTAGTCAAGATTGTAAAAAATAACATCTTTCAACACCCGCCCTCAATCTTGACTCTTGAACAAGTCAATCATTTTGAGTTTTGAACACAGGTAATTGTGATAGTTAACATTGAGAGCTTTAGTGAGAATATCAGCTGCCTGCTCAGAAGAAGAAATTTTTACTATTTTAAGAATCCCTCTATTAATTTTTTCACGAATGAAATGTATATCAATCTCAATATGTTTTGTTCTTTCATGAAAAACTGGATTGTTTGCAATTTGGAAAGTGGATTTATTATCACAGAATAAATTAACTGGAAGAAGATTTTTAATATCAAGGTCAGACAGAATTTTTAACACCCAAATAATTTCACAGGAAACAGATGCCATAGCTCTGTATTCAGATTCCGTGGACGAACGAGAAACAGTATTCTTGTTGGTCCCGAAAGGGTCTACAAGATAAGACACAGTTTGTAGAAGGGGGGGGGATGAATACAAACACAGAGTTTT
>NC_037544.1:30291028-30292072 GCF_001531365.2 Cynara cardunculus var. scolymus | reverse complement strand
CAGCAGTGATGGTATGGACATCATCCCTAGGGATGGCTTCATCAACCTCAGCTAGAGCAGCTTCGGTGGACGTGACTACAGGAGCAGCAACTGCTTCAGCTTCGAGAGCCTCGACTTCAACTGCAACTAAAGCTGATACTGGATCAACGGCCTGAGAAGTCGTAGAAGCAGCATCGGATGATCCACCAGCGTTGGACCTCATCTCCCCCTCTCTGGCTAAGACTCTAGAGAATTGGCCAGAGAGTTCGTCCAAGTGCTGTCGCTGGAGAACCATGGAATCCTCCAGCCTTTGCAAAGCATTGGCTAGAGTTATCGTTGCCTCACGCGTTTGAGAGAGCTCAGCGTGATCATCGGCAGAGAAGGAGGGTGCACTCACTGGAGCTGGTTGATGGACAGCATCCAGGATTTACTGAATAAGTCCAGTCTGTTGTTCAGTTATTGCTTGAGCATCGTCAGCCCTACTGTGAAGAACAACGAGGGCATCGTTGTTGATTTGAACAGCTTCCTGGAGAGTCTGGAGCTGACTCTGAACTTCTTGAACATCCGCCTGAAGGGCTAGGAAGTTCGCATCAAGATCGCCTTGACAGGGCATCTCCTGGTGGACTTTGTTGACCTTGGAGAGGACGGTATCAACGGCGGGAAGGGGAAGTTGAATGTCTGATGCCATATCATAGTCATAATCGACATCCTCATTTCCTCCATCATCTTTCTTTCTAACTCCAGCATTTCCTCCACCTTCAGCAGAAGGATGCGCGAGAGAAGGACCTGCAAAAGATGAAATATGAGCTGAAGGCTCAAGGTTAGAAGAAATGAAAGGGTAAGAAGATGAAGTACCTGAGGGGCCTTCAGTGACATCTAAAGAATTGTCACTGGCATGTGCAAAGATGTCCTCGAGAGGATGGACATCCGTATGCTGAGGAACATCGAGAGGAGCAACCTCAGGTCCTGTGGTGAGTGTCTCTGTATCTGGAAGGACAGTCGCTGATACATCATCGACACGTGTAAAGACCAAGGAAGGAGGAGAAGAGAAAATGGTTGAGAAAA
>NC_037544.1:30273215-30290928 GCF_001531365.2 Cynara cardunculus var. scolymus | reverse complement strand
AGCTGCCCAAGATCGTCAAAAGTCTTATGCAGATCGTCGCAAAAGGCCAATCGAGTTCTCGGTGGGTGATATGGTAATGGTAAAAGTTTCCCCTTGGCGAGGTGTACTTCGATTCTGAAAACAAGGTAAGTTAAGTCCACGATTTATTGACCCGTTCAAAGTATTGGAGCGTATCGGAAAACAAGCTTATCGACTAGAGTTACCGAAGGGACTTACGGGGATACACGATGTGTTTGATGTCGGGTACTTACGTAAATGCTTGGGTAAACATGAAGAGACGATGCCCTTAGCCGAAGTCAAAGTAGATGAGAAATTAAGATACATTGAAGAACCAGAATCAATTCTGAACGAGAGAAAAGTGAAACTACGTAATAAGGAAGTAGACTTGGTATTGATCAAGTGGAAACACCATCAGGGACCAAATTGGACGTGGGAGCGAAAAGATGAGATGAAGGCGAAATACCCTTCTTTATTTCCACAACAGTGATTTCGGGGACGAAATCCTCAAAAGGAGGAGGTATTTGTAACATCCAATTTCTAATATCCCCAATTATTTGCTTGGTATATTTAATTATTGGGTTAAAGAGAACTTATGATTTAGTGGGCGTTTGGGTCTGAAGTTTTAGAATTTTATTTCTTAAGAATAAATTAGAGGATTTGGGAAAATTTTACGTCGAAAAGATACGTAAACCGGATTTTCTTGGGAGATCTTTTCTGGAATATTGTTGTTGGATATTATAGATTATCTTTTTATGAGCGTGTAGGCGAAAATCTCATAGAAAACGGAGGTCCGAGCGAAAAATTATGAATAATTTAAGTGTTGATGGTCAAAATGGGTTCCTAGCCGGGCCAACCCGGCCCAACTCGAGTTTTAGCATTATAAATTGGAGTTTTGGCCCATTTTTCATGTCATCTAAGTCCAGAACTCACACACACCCAAGAGGTGCGATTTTCACACACATAGGCTTGATTCAACTCAAATCAAAGAGGAACTACAAGATCTTTGAAGGATTTTATCATCAAGTAAGGTATAATCCATTCTTTGCACTTGTTCTTGGTGGATATTCTTGTTTTATGGATTGCATGTTGAGATAGAGTTAGGGTTTCATATGVGTTTGATCTTAAGTGTATAAAATGAGTGCTTTTTAGTGTTTATGACATGAAATGGTCATTAGATTCAAGAGATGATCAAGATTTATGCAAGTTCATCATATGAACTTTGACTTGATTAAGTCAATGATTTGGGAGATAATATAAATGATAAAATAAAGGTTGGATTTTGGATGTTTATGTCAAATATGTTATATTATGTTGAGATTCAGAAGTTGGAATATTTTGGAATCGAAATGGTTTGAGGAAAATGTATGAAAATGAGAATTTTCAACTTTTGAATGCATTGAAAGTGTGCAGGCTTTGAAAATCTGTATAAAATCGTAGAAAAATCCAAATAAGGTAAGGCCAATTTCCTTAGTTAGATATTTGAATCTAGTTTATTTCTTATTTATGATCAAGGCATGATTTCGAGCTTAAAATGGGAAAAACAGTTCTGCATGCAGCAGCTGTACATAGAAATTTAGGTAAAATGTTCAAATAGGATATGTGTATATCATGGGTTTCTTATATTGATTGCTTATGAGATTTTGTGCATTTACTCCAGGGGGTAATTCGGACATGTTTTGATATTTTGGAAGCAATCTAAGTGTGGTACATTGGACTTGCTTTGTGAGCTCAATTCAGAGCTTTTCGGTATTACACGGTTGCTCGGTGAGTTATTTAGTTAATTGTTACATATTGATTTGAACATATATATTTTCATATGAATGTTTTGGTCTTGAATGGAGTCACACGATCTTGATTTGTCTCTGATTCCGTCTCTTGAGTCGATTCTATATTACTGTCTCAGTACATCGGTCTGCTTTCCAGATCCGGACTTGTTTGTTTTGTTCCTTGAGTTGTACGCCATAGTACGGGTACTACTTCGTGTGGCACACCGGAAGTGTATGGCGAAGTCAAGATCCCGGGTTGGACGGGTGAGACTTTCTGCGGTTATGAATACTTATTGCTCAGAAAGAAGGAAGAGCAATGAGTAGGGAACCTTGGCACATACCCGGTAGAGGAAGGCGGGCAGTGCGAGGTTTCTCATAATGTATGATTCTGACTCAGACTTTGGGATGAGCCTGGGAGGTGAAGGATGGGGTGATGCACTGTCTTCGCTATGTATACCGATTTGATATCTTGGTTCTTAATATTTATCGGTATTGTAACGTTGTTGAATATATTTGGTCGTTGATCCTGTCTCCTTGTTGTATTGAGCATCAACGGTATGGTATATTATGGTGATTTGAATATGGAATCCTATGATTTTGGCATCCGGTACGTAATTGTTCACTCGKTTCCTTGTAAGTCTCGGTTCATATCTGGATGATGTCTTGAACTCTATTATTGATAAGAGTTTATTATGTATGTTTATAAACATATGCGATATTGATATGTAATACTTTACTATTTAACTCACTAAGCGTTGGCTTACCATTTAAGTGTTAACCTCTCTCAGGAAAGAAGACGGACAAAAAGAAAGATTTTGTTGTTTCACTCGAAGATTTACCGGGGATCTTGAAGATATCGATCTTGCTTTTGGGTAAATATTAGCTTATATATATATATATATATATATAGTCTTGTCCTGTATTCTTTTGGCTACATAATTTGGATTGTAAGTAAAAATCCGTTATATCCGGTTTAGAATTGTGTTTTAGGTGGTTTTATCACTAAAATAGAATGGATATTTCGATGTTTTTCTAGAAATTAATATCCCATATTTTAAGGTTAATTAATGTTACGCCTAGATTTGTGTGTTTCAAGGTGTTAGTCTCTGGTCCTTCATGCCTCTGGTCCTTCATGCCTCTGGTCCTTCATGCCTCTGGTCCTTCATGCCTCTGGTCCTTCATGGCCTCTGGTCCTTCATGGCCTCTGGTCGTTTATGGCCTCTGGTCCTTCAATGCCTCTGGACCGATGCATCGCGTCTGGACCGATGCATCGCCTCTGAACCAATGCTTCGCCTCTAGTCTTTTTCCAAACTTAGTTGTTTCAGCAACATTTTCATATTTTCCATCCCTGGCCCTGATGGTTTTCGCAAAACTTTCAGAATAATTAGGATCAATTTTTGGTCCTTATAATCAGTAAATTATATTTTATAGGAGATTTTATAAGATTCATAAATTGGGGTTTGCTCAAGACAAATGTTACATTGAGAAATCTGCATTGGAGATCTGATATACACAATTGTCAGCCCTAATTACTTGTAGATCCAAATAATCGACAATAGCAAAGGATATGCTTTGAAATTCTTCTACTTGAACTATTTGGTTGTCTAGATTCAGCTCTGTCATCTTTCTTCTTAGCCTGTTTACCATCTCTGAGTACATCATTTGCACTTCTCCAGGCCAATTGCCATTAATCTCATGTTCAAGCATTATTTTCTCCTCATTGTATGATAGGTACATATGATTTAAATTATGGAAGGAGACCATAGTGCCATCATATTTGATTATTTCCAGCACATCATCTAAATCAAAATCTGAAACTGAAGTCTAAGCTACTGGTTCTTCTTGTTGCTCTATAGACTAAATTGTTGATGAAATAAAAGACTTTTGTTGAATAAATAAAATGAATGAATCTTGAGGTGTGAAAGGAATGATTGCAAGATATGAGTTTTCAAAAACATCTTCATGCCTATCCTCTAGCTCATCATTTGGGTTTTCAAAATCCCCATCAAAACTAGGAATGTTAACTGCTTATGTTTCTTCTATTTCCATATGCTCTGCTTCATCACTAACTGCTTCATCACCATCCATTTGGACCGTATCTTCATCACCAACTCCTTGTTCAACATTTTCTTGACCTTCCCCATATGAATTAGTCATCATGCTTCAGTTTTGGATGAGCCAGCTTGTTTCTTGCAACTTATCTCCTGAAGATCCCTCCTTATTAGCATGGTCATGTACCTCAGATCTACCATGTCTGCTTGACTTCACTGAGTTGAGCAGAGGTGGCAAAATCTTCAGTGTTAGGCATGTAGGCTTTAAGAATGGTAGGGACGGGATTTTTTTGAGAAGCAGATGGATCACTTGGGGGTTGGCTTGGACTTTGTGTTTGGGCTTGTGTATGAAGGTGATACATTTGAGACTGCTTGAGGGTAGATAGGTGGTTGAGTATAGTAGCTTGTGTTTGAGATTGCATCTCAATCATCTTAGAAGACAAAATCTCAAAGTTCTTGAAAATGCAGCTTTTTGAACACTTGGAACTCTTGTTTGGAGACAGAGTTGGATGCCAAGTTGTTCAGGGTGATTTGATTGGTTTGCTCCATCTTCTTGACAACCCCTAGTTGGTTTTCTATTAAGAGTATAGAGCTGTCAAGACTAGAGATTTTCTCCCAAATGTTTTCCTCCATCAGATCTCCTTAATTGTTGGACACTTGTCAATTCATTGATTTTAGAGTGAATCTTTGCAAATTCACCCTTACAAAAGTCACTAAAGTTGTTAAACTCAGTGTTTGTGACAATTATTGATAGGAAACTAGGATCAACAAATGATCCTGTTTGCAATCCCACCACAGGTGTGGGTTGGACTGATGATGTGACAAACACATCATGTACAACAGATGTACTGGGGAGTGGAATTTGATTGATGTTCATCCCATTAGAACTTTCACCCAATCCTTTACCATCCCTAGAAGGGATGTCTATGGGTGTTAGGACAGGTTTACAAACTACCTATGAAGGTAAGTCACAAAGACTTGTGCAAGTGTTGGAAAGAATAGCAGCTTGATATTCCGCATTAGGCTCAATTGGGGATGGGCGCCCAGACTCAATGTGAAGGAAAGAATGATGAGGACGAGACATATGTTCCTCTATTTCAACATGGGCCTCCTCCAAATGAGGAGCCAATGGTGTATGTATTGTTTGCCCTAATTTTTTTAATCAAACATCTCCCATTTGACAAAGAGATGAGTGGCTTGGTGGGGTTGATGCAAGAGTTGGCATGGGCTCACTGCCTTTTTCAATACCTTCCACCAAAGAGTATGGAGAGATAGGCGATGTGGGTACCCGAATTTTTGTGGATCGAGCAGGGTCCTCTTTTTTTTACCCTAATCTCACAGAAGTCTCTTCTACCCATTGTCTCAATTTCATTTTCCCTCTCTACACTCTGAGGAGACTTACCCTTGTAGGTCTCCTCCTGAATACTATGTTCTTTAGACCCTTCACTACTCATCCTATGGGGGTTGCTTCTTGCGTAAGGTCTACAAGTGCATTGCTCACTTGATGCAGAGCTGAAAGAATATTTGAAATGGAATGTAGCCAAGGGGATTTGCAATGTATCCTTTGATCTCTTCCATGAATAGGGATGCATTGTCATAATGCATATTGAAGTCTATCCCATGGAAGATCTTCAAAGTTGTCCTTGATGCTTGGTCCAGACTTGAAGTTTTGGCTGATAAGCACTTGTTGATGCAGGAGAAGAGACAGTATCAAACAGGTGGTAGAGCCTTCCTTCTGAAGCTGCTTACTAGTGGCAGGGGATCTTTTTATCCCAATGAGATCAAGTACTTGATCATCTGTTCTTGAGCGGGTATGGAATCAAAATCTGATTTCCCCAAGACTTCATCCATACTTGGTAGGGAGAGCATATTTCTCATGAGATCCCGAGATAGTGAGAAAGAATACCCTCCTACCATTGATACCAGATTTTTTTCTTCCTCATCATATGTTAGATTTTTCCACCACTGTTGAAGATATTGGAGAGGAACTTCATACCTTCTGGTGAACATCCATTTAAGTGGATGTCCTTTCAGCATTTTTATCACAATCTGATGATCAGGTTTGAAATTCTCAGAGTTGAGGTTTAGCGCACTGTTGTTTTCTTTGATATGCTCATACTCAGATTCTAACATAACAACTTTGCTTACATTAGGTTTCTGAGTAGCTTTAGACATAGCAACAATTGGGGTTGCGTGATTTCTATGAGCTTCACCCACTTCCCTTTAGGATTCAATAGGTGCATGGGTGTCTGGAGCAGGATTCTCAGGATGGTGTTCTTCATATGGTTGGGATTGGAGCCACGTCATTGTCTGCTGTGTGGAATGATGAGGGGTTCTTTCCAAAAGGAATAGACACATGTTGATGCAAGGCTATTTCAAAGTTTCCAACCAGAATAGAAGTACCCTGGTTGACCTCAGTGTCAGAATAAGAGGATGAAGAGGGTTCGAAGCAGGTTTTGGTGGTGTGAATGATTTTTTGGACGTTGGATTGTGAGTGAGGCATTAATGTATTGCTTTGTGAATTTTGTGATTGCAAAGTAGCAGGTTCGTATGAGGGCAAAACACTGATGTTTTACCAAAGTAAGTAATAACTACATTACAGTGTTTATCTATATTTTTTATATTGTTATATTAATGTTAAAATTAAAATTATTTAGATTCATAATTCCTTTTGAGAGTTCTAGATGATACTGGAATTGTATCGTTGACCTTGTTTAATCGGGAGGCCAACAAAGTTTTGAATAAATCTGCAACAGAATTATATGAAAAGATTAAAGAGGTAATTTTTTAAAATATTTTAACTTTTTGTGTTAATTTTAAAATATTATGAATATTTATTAATGTGAAAGTTATTGGAAATTTTTTTTTCAGCATGGTGATTTGGATATGTTTCTAGAGGAGTTGAATGTTTTGCTTGATAGGAAATTTGCCATAAAGATTGAAGTAAATAATTACAACATAAAAAACAGTTGTTTTGTTTACGGTATTTAGAAATTAACTAATGATGATAACATTTTGAATGAGCTGGAAATGAGGTTTACTGCTCAACAAGTAATAATTATCATTAACTTAAACTATCATTCATTGATCCTGAAATCTTTGGTAGTCTAACATTATTTTACAATTTATTATGTAGCCTGTTGAATCCGATTATGTAAACATTCATTCAATAGATTTAGGTTCTCAAGAAAAGTAAAAGATATTATAGATGCTACTTTTAATGTAATTTGTAAATTTATTCATTATTAAGGACTTTCTAAAATAACATATGTCACTATAATCTTATTTGAAGGATGTTGTTTCATGTACGGGTGAGTATACAACTCCAAGCAATGTTGATAAGAGCATAGCAGTTAGTTCAGAATCACAAAAAAATGGATGAGAAAAAGATATGTAAAAGTATTGATATGAAGCGTGATCTTGATGAAGTTCATGATGCCGATGATGGAATGAAAGGGTCTGCAACAAAATCTCCTAAAATCCCCACACTTGAGAAGTGATTTGTTTTATCATGATGGAAAACTATTTTAATTGTCTTATTTACTGTTTTTATTTTGGTTGCATTGTCTTTTTAACACAAACTTCTAAATTGTTATGGTTATTTGGTTATTTTCTTTGTTTGCCTTTTTATTTGGATTATATTATTAATATTATAATAATGAGTAGCCAATAGTGTATGTGTTGCTTTCCCCAAAAGTGTTAATGAGAAATCTCTCTTTTGAGAAGGACATAAATGGCTTAGTGGGGTTGATCAAAGAGTTGGCATGGGCTTACTGCCCTTTTCAATTCCTTCCATCACAGGGTCTGGAGAGATAGGAGATGTACGTGCCCGACTTTTTGTGGTTGGGCCAGGGTCCTCTTTTTCTTTTGACCCTAATCTCACAGAAGCCTCTTTTTGGTTTTTATCTCTTCTACCCAACCTCTCAATTTCATTTTCCCTCTCTACACTATGAGGAGACTCACCATGTGGGTCTCCTCCCCAATAATCTGTTCTTTAGACCCCTCACAACTCTCCCTATGAGTGGTTGCTTCTTGGGTAGGGTCTGCCGGTTCTGATAGTCCCATAGAAGCAAAATATGTTCTATGTAACTCATTATCACTCATAATATATCCACTTAGTTCCATGGGGGTGGCATATGATTTCTCAAATTAGATAGAGAAGTGGATAACCTGAATGAATTCATGTAGAATAGTGGGCCTATCTCCTACTCTTGTCTAGGTGGAATTATGGGCTCCATATGCATTTATCCCTTGACACAGAACTAAAAGAATCTTTGAAATGGAATGTAGCCAGGTGGCTTTGCAATGTATCCTTTCATCTCTTCCATGAATAGGGATGCTTAGTCATAGTGCATATTGAAGGCTATCTCATGGAAGATCTTTAGAGTTGTCCTTGATGCTTGGTCCAGACTTGAACTTTTCGCTGATAAGCACCTGTTTATGCAGGATAAGAGACAATACCAAACAGGTGGCAAAGCCTTCCTCCTGAAGCTGCTTAATAGGGGCGGGGGATCTTTGTATCCCGATGAGGTGATTTGTCTTATCATGATGGAAAACTATATTAATTGTTTTGTTTATGGTTTTTATTTTTGTTGGCTAGTCTTTTTATGTTTTTACCTTTATTTTACCCCAATAATAAACTTATCTAGACTTTCAAGATAAGTCTTCAAGACTTAGACTTAGTCTTGTGAGCCAGAGCCCCTCTGGCTGGTCTGGCTTTTGCATGGCTTTCCTTCTGATTTTTCATTTAAACATTGGAAATTTTTTCCAATGCATGATAAAGAAATCATAGGGCCTCTGGTAGATCTTCATGAAAAACCAGAGGGTCTCTAGTTGTAACTAGAACTCAAATTCTTTAAGTATCACATTTTCTTGATCCATGTAGAGCCTCTCCATTGTCCATGCAGAACCTCTCCATAGTCCATGCAAAACCACTCAATAGTACAAGTCTGGAGTCACTCTTCATAATTATTTTTCAGTCTTACAAGTATGAACTTTGAAGTCTTCTTTTCCAAACTTACCTCATTCAGAATTAGCTTAACTAAACTTTGAAGTCTTCTTTTTCTTAATTAGCTCACCTGAATGAAGTCCACTTTTCCAGACTTACCTCACTAGAACTCTGAAGTTTCCTTTATCAGACTTAGAAGTCTTATTCTTCAGATTTTGAAGTCTGGACTATGTAGTCTTCTTTTTCAAACTTAAAAGTCTGAACCAAATTTGAACTCCGAAAGTCTTCTTTCGGAGAGTTAGAAGACTGAACTCTGAAGTCTTCTTTACCGGACTTCTAAGTTATCCTTCAGAGTTACACTTCAGAGTTCTTTCAACAGTACAAGTCCATCATTCTTCAGAGTTTTTACTTCAGACTTATTTCAAGAGTACAAGTCTGGAGTCATACTTCATAGGTATTCTTCAGACTTAGAAGTATCAACTTTAAAGTCTTATTTTCCAGACTTAGCTCACGCAGAATCAACTCAATTCAACTTTGAAATATTCTTTTCTAGTTTTAGCTCACGGGAACTATGAATGCTGAACTTTGAAGTTCTTTTCCAAACTTACAAGACTAAACTCTAAAGTCTTCTTTCTCGGAGTTAGAAGTCTGAGCTCTGAAGTCTTCTTTCTTTGATCGTGTCGTAATTGATTTTATAACTTTGTTTGATTGTTTATTTTGATCATATTATTTCTACAATAAATTTACTTTTCCATAAATTTCAATTATGGTTCTTCCTTTGTTGTGATAATAATCAATGTAGAAGTTTGAAATCTAAAGTTATCTTTTTTCAGATTTATAAGTCTCAACTTTGAAATTTTTCTTCTTTAGACTTAGAAGTCTGAACTCTGCAGTCTTCTTTTTCAAACTTAGATGTCTGAATTCTGGAGTGCACTTCTTCGGACTTAGAAGTCTGAATTCTAAAGTCTTCTTTTTTCAAACTTAGAAGTCTGAATTTTGGAGTCCTCTTCTTCAGACTTAGAAGTCTGAACTCTGAAGTCTTTTTTTCCAGACTTATCTCACTTAAAGTATGAACTCTAAGTCAACTTCTTCAAACTTAGAAGTCTAAACTCTGAAGTCTTTTTTTCCAGACTTATCTCACCTAAAGTCTGGACTCTAAGTCATCTTCTTCAGACTTGGAAGTCTGAACTCAAGTCTTTTTCAGACTTAAAAGTCTAAACTTTGCAGTCTTCTTTTTCAAACTTATAAGTCTCAACTCTAAAATTTTTCTTCTTTAGACTTAGAATTCTGAACTCTACAATCTTCTTTTTCAAACTTAGAAGTCTGAATTCTGGAGTCCTCTTCTTCAGACTTAGAAGTCTAAACTCTGAAGTCTTCTTTTCCAGACTTATCTCACACAAAGTCTAGACTCTAAGTCATCTTCTTCAGACTTAGAAGCCTGAACTCAAGTCTTCTTCTTCAGACATTCAAATATGAACTTTGAAGTCTTCTTTGTTTGATTGTGTGGTAGTTGATTTTATTACTCTGAAGTCTTGAGTCATCCTTGACTTATTCTTTAGAGTTATATTTCAGAGTTATTTCAAGAGTGCAAGTCTGGAGTCAATCTTCAGAGTTTCACTTCAGACTTATTTCAAGAGTACAAGCCTGAAGAGTCATCTTTCAAAGTTACACTTCAGAGTTATTTCACGAGTACAATTCTGGACTGAAACTCTGGAAGAGTTCAAATATCTGAAGATAAGTTTTCCAAGCTGTTTTATTAGTCTCATTTCATTGACACGTGTTCATTTAGGACGCAATTCATTTTATTGTTGGGTTAATTATATCATGTGGTAGTTGATTACCGAAAAATATGAGATGTAGTTCTAGGTTTAAATTCAATTTACTGATAAAATTTCATTTGAGTTGACAATTCTTACACCATGTTTCATCCATTCTCATTCCAAAAACTCCTTCTTCGATCTGAAGGGGTGTTAATTATCTACTCAATGTTGTTAAAGACGTGTTCTATCTTGGCTTAGACTAAGAACCTTTGTCTAAGAAACCTAATTAACTGCTCCCATTTTCATATTATTGTTGTTCCTAACGATTTGTGATCAAATGCCTTCATGTACTGTTTCATGATTAAATGACTTCATGTTTTTTTCACAGATTTCAACTATAACATGGATTCTACTGATGCTAAGGCAAGGAGAAAACTTAGAAAGATAATTTTGAGTAACAGTAAACAATGTTCTATGTCTACCATATTAGACACTCAAGGTTGTTCAATCAACAGAGTTTCTAATATGATGGAGAATGAGAACAATATTATTCTTGATTTAACGTCTTAGACTTGATTTATTTCTTTATTATTTACAAATCTTCCCACGTGATAATCGTGGTTCTGAAATGCAATTAAGATCTTCAAATAGGTCCAAAAATGCTTGCTATGATGATGAAAATGTGAATCGAAGTACATATCGTCAGTATGAACGTACAAGCATTCAATATTTTTCTTCAAATATAACTATCAGAAGTCTTTTATGCAATATTTCCAATGGTATGTATAATTTATTTAACATCTTATTGTTAATATAATGATTACCTTACAATTTGTATTTTAACATATATTACAATATATATATATATATATATATAACTTAGTAAAAATTTTGTATTTGAAACAAGCATTTTCCTTTTAAATAATAATAGTGCAACACTGCAATCAAATAACAGATGCTAGTCCGTATCTTCTAATGGCATGACATCAATCAATTCATCGACAATTGAGCAAACTTCTTCTATTATGAAGTTATCGTCAGGACAACATAGATTAAGAAGGAATACTGTAAATCTATCTGATATACCCACAATTGACTTGACATCATATAAAGAATTAAACGATAAACAATAACCTAGAGATATAAGTGCAGTGATATCTCAATATGACTTTTTGTTAATCAATTATCTCACATTTAAAAATTATTATTGTTATTGAATTTATTATAATATTTCACCAACATATTATTAAACAGAGTACTTGGATCATGGTGATGAAACGATTATCTGTGAATTATGTCATGCAAAATTATGGAGAGACGAAGCACTTAGGGGAAGAAGATGTGGGATGAAAACAAGTTATTCACTTTGTTGTCTTTACGGCAAGATTGAGCTTCCCAAAGAAAAAGAAATGCCTGATTTACCACAAATCTTTTTCGTTGCGTAGATTCTAAAAGCAAATACTTCATGAAGAACATCCGTCGTTATAATGCAATGTTTTCATTTAACTTAATGGGTAGAAAATGTATACCGACTTAGCGGTCAAAATTACCACAGAATGAACAATCTTCTACCACCAATTGGATCGAAACCAAAATTCTCTTAACTATACATATACGATACTGAGCATGAAGTTTCAAATAGACATAGTTGTTTTCGGTATATATTCACCCTTATACTTCTTAATAGATTTATTTAAATTTCTTAATATAGTTATATTAATGTTTACTTTTTTTGATAATTATTATGATGTAATTAGTGAATAAAAAGAAGGGTCTCCATCAATTTATGATTCCATTGATGTTGAGATTATACAATATTTGAAGAACATGTAACACCCCATATCACATATTGCATGTAACACATACTTCATACGGAAGAAATACATGTTTATACACCACTTAGGTCCCTTAGTACAAAAATTTACCATACAGAATACATGTCCCAAAAATTCAAAATACATTTTTTGTACTAATCATCGTTCATCAACCAAAACTATACATCATAGACAAATCTTCATGCAGATATGCATATAGGAAAATATCACATTTTTCCATTTCTCTTACTGTCCGTACCTCCTACAATACATATTTAAAATTACAAAACGAGGGTTAGACCGAAAGGTCTAGTGAGTTACCTTATTTATGTTATTGCAGGGTGAAAATCACCAAAACTTGGTTCAAAATAACCTTTTCATATATAACATGAACAAATAGGAACCTATTACTAGTACCTTCCCACTTTTCAAGCCAAACATTCAGTTATTCAAATAACATACTTCAAACCTTTATAGGTTTGAATCCACCAGGTTCCATATAATGCCACTTTTAAACCTTTTTAATTAAACAAGGTTTATTTAAAGTTTCGGGCCAAACCTGTTATTTCCTCTTCAATAACATCCAGACTATGATTTTCAATAAAAACTCTGATCTTAAACCTTTAAATCACAAAGAAATAAAGATTTCAGATCACGGTAATTTTAAAGGATATAATAGTAAGAGTTATATTACATAACACACACAAATGCCACCCTTATATCCAAAGGTACACCTCTCCTTGATAAGCCACCCTTATCCCATGGTACACCTATCCTTGATATGCCACCCTTGTCCCATGATACACCTCTCCTTGATATGCCACCCTTATTTCTTCATCAAAACATTTCACAAAAACAATTTCATATAGAATTAGACCGCTGTCTATGGAAACTTTTAAAACATAATTCATTATGCAAACAAAAATGATTCAAAGCATTTTAACCACTCACCTTGAGTTTCTTTTGAAAACTAGACACTTGAAAATCTTAGATCCCAATCAAGAAACAATCCGGACACCACTTTCTTCTAAATTGCACACTTAATCTCAAATACGCAAGAAGAAGAGAATGGAGGCTTCAACCTCCTTTTAAACCTTTCTCAAATTAGGAAGGCGGCTAAACCGCCCTATTCATGCATGCATTCACATATATATATATATATATATATGCACACCCATTCCTGCACACATATCATGCATATATCCATATATGTACATATACATACCTATGCATATATTTTATCTTGTATATAATTATGCCCACACAAAGGCATACTTATTCATGCATATAATTTCTCATACTAGCATTATCAAATATAACAATTTATCATGTTGCCATGTAAATTATTTAACAAATAATCACATATTAATTACCTTGGGTGATAACCAGGATTCAGTTATCACATTATCCACCCCTCAAAAGAATTCCGTCCCGGAATTCCTTTAATCAAAAAGCCACGGGTATTCTGATCTCATTTTCGACTCTAATTCCCAAGTCGCTTTTGGTCCTTTGTAAAACTTCCACTGAACCTTAACTAGATTTATCTCTTTGTTTCTCAATACCCTGATCTTTCGGTCAATTACAGCTTCTGGTGTATCTACAAAGTTCAGCTTACTGTCTAATTTAATCCCTGGCATCGGTATAGCTAGACTCGGATCGGCCAAACATTTTCGCAGATTTGACACATGAAAAATGTTGTGAATCAGACTCAGTTCTTTTGGCAGCTCTAACTGATATGCTACTGGTCCAATTTGCTTATATATTCTGAACGGCCCCACATACCTTGGACTGAGCTTACCTTTCTTTCCAAACCTAACGACACCCTTCCATGGCGAAACTTTCAACATCACAAAATCACCTACATCGAATTCAATCGGCTTTTGACGATTATTAGCATAACTTTTCTGGCAATCTTGTGTTGTTCTGATTCTTTCGCGGATCTGTTCGATCTTCTCAGAAGTTTCTTGGCCAATTTCGGGACCCGTCAGTTGTCTTTCACCTACTTCATTCCAATACAACGGCGTTCGACATTTACGTTCATATAATACTTCATATGGTGCCGCTTGGATGCTGGAATGGTAACTATTGTTATATGCGAACTGTATTAACGACAAATGATCTTCCCATGATCCCCCAAAGTCAATAACACAACTTCTCAACATATCTTCGAGAGTCTGGATAGTTCTTTCACTCTGTCCGTCAGTTTGCGGATGGTAAGTTGTGCTTAGTCGGATTTCAGATCCTAAAGCTTTCTGCAACCCTTCCCAAATTTTGAAGTAAACCGACTATCTCTATCAGAAATAATGGATAATGGAACACCCTGTCTGGTTACAATTTCTTTGATATAAATCTGCGCCAGCTTTTCTAAAGAGTACTTCTCTCTTATTGGCAGAAAATGCACAGATTTAGACAGACGATCAACAGTTACCCAGATCGCGTTATATCCTTTTGGAGTTCGAGGCAATTTCATGACGACATCCATGGTAATGTGATCCCATTTCCATACAGGTACCTCTAAAGATTGAAGACTTCCATACAGTTTTTGATGTTCAATCCTAACCTGTAAACATGTTAGACACTGTTCCACATATCTAGCTATGTCTTTCTTCAATCCGGGACACAAATAAAAAGGTTTTAAATCTCTGTACATCTTATTGGTACCTGGATAGATAGAGTATCGGGACTTGTGGCTTTCATTTAATTTAATGTTCCGGATATCTCCAAAACATGGTACCTAAATTCGCCCTTTAAAGCACATTAGTCCTTCGTCATTCTGTTCCAAGGTTGAAATCATCTTACCCAACTTTTCTGCTTTAACAAAAATTCTTCTTTTATAGCTTCTTGTTGACATTTCTGAATTTCCTTACGAATGTCAAGGATCAAATTCATTCTCATTGCCACAGCTTTAATGGTTTCACTCTTTTCTTTCCTGCTTAAAACGACAGCCAGCACATTAGCTTTTCCCAGGTGGTAGAGGATTTCACATTCATATTCATTAACCAGTTCAATCCATCGACGCTGTTGCATATTTAATTCTTTATGGATGAACAAATGTTGTAAACTTTTATGATCAGTATAAATCTGACATTTTGTTCCCAGAAGATAATGTCTCCAAATTTTCAGAGCAAACACCACTACAGCTAATTCCATGTCATGGGTTGGATACTGCTTCTCATGATCTTTTAATTGTCTTGACGCATAAGAAATTATTTTTACTCTCTGCATCAGAACACATCCTAACCCTAACTTTGAAGCATCGTTGTAAACCACATAGTCTTCAGATCCATCTGGTAGAGTTAATACCGGCGCGCTGCAAAGATGATCTTTTAATAGTTGAAAAGCTACTTGTTGTTCTCCTTCCCATTGGAATTTAATGTTCTTTCGAGTCAATTTAGTCAATGAAACGGCTATCTTGGAAAAGTCTTGAATGAATTTACGGTAATAGCCAGCCAATCCCAAAAAGCTTCGGACCTCAGAAGGATTTTTCGGAGCTTCCCATCTTGCAACTACTTCTATTTTCGTTGGATCTACTTTTACCCCTGTTTCTGAGATGACATAACCCAAGAATTGGACTTCTCTTAACCATAACTCACATTTAGATAACTTTGCGTACAACTTTTCTCTCTTCAATAATTCTAATATCAGACGAAGATGTGCTGCATGTTCTTCTTTAGTTTTAGAATATATAAGAATATCATCGATAAATACAATAACAAATTTAGCAAGATATTCCTTACATACCCTATTCATCAAATCCATAAAGGTTGCGGGCGCATTAGTTAAGCCGAATGGCATAACTAAGAATTCATAATGTCTGTGCCTAGTTCTGAATGCTATTGTGGCAACATCTTCTTCCCTAACTTTGAGCTGATGATACCCTGATCTTAAATCAATCTTAGAGAAATAACTTGCTCCTACCAACTGATCGAACAAGTCATCAATCCTTGGTAAGGGATATTTGTTTTTGATTATCAACTTATTTAGTTCACGATAGTCTATATACATTCGCATAAACCCATCTTTCTTCTTGACAAATAAGACCGGAGCACCCCAGGGTGAAGTGTTGGGTCTAATAAATCCTTAGTCAGTTAAATCTTCTAACTGTGCAACCAATTCCTTCAATTCAGAAGGAGCTAACCGATATGGTGCCTTTGCAACTGGTGCAGCCCTTGGTACAAGATCAATTCGGAATTCAATGACTCTGTCTGGTGGTAATCCAGATAAGTCTTGTGGAAAGACTTCTGGATATTCGTTAACAATCAGAATCGATTCTTCTTTTCATTTCTCTTTTTTCAGATCAATTTACGAATGCCAAATATCCCTGACACCTTTTCCGAATACTTTTCTGAGCTTTCATTACTGTCAAAATACCGATATGGTGATTCTGACGATCACCATAAATAACAACTGTTCCTTGCTCTGGCAGAGTAATTCTGATCATTTTCTGATTACAAATAATATTAGCCTGATACCTTGCCAACCAGTCCATACCCACTACTACATCAAATTCCTTCATCGGCATAGGAAATAACGGAATCGGAAGTTCACAGCCCTCAATAACAATAATACAGTTATTGAACACACTTGTAACAGTTTCTTGATTATTAACAGTATCAACTACTAATTCATCAAGTACCACAGAATTCAGACATGCAGTTTGAGCAAACAATGGTGATACAAACGAAAAGGTTGCATCAGAGTCAAATAACACCTTAGCACGTATTGAATTCAGAAGGAATGTACCTGTTACTGTAACGCCCCAACCCACACATTGCATGTAACACATATTTCATACCAAAGAAATACATATTCATATACATCTGGGACCCTTAGTACAAAAATACTATCGTGACCAAATACAAGGTCCAAAAATTCAAAATACAATCTTGTACTAGACAACAAAACTAATCATCAGAATCAATTCCTCAACCAAAATGCATATAAGAAAAGCATTAAATTTTTTCCTTTCCTTTACCTTCTACACCTCTTGCAATACACATTTTAAAATCACAAAAAACGAGGGTTAGACTGAAAAGTCTAGTGAGTTATCCTAATCATGTAATTGCAGAGTGAAGGATCACCAAAATCTTTATAAAACAACTATTCATATATACATAACAATATATGAATACGCAAGAAGGTAATAACAAATCATTTCCCACCTTCAAGCTAACCACGCAGCTATATAAATTCCATACCTTTGAACCAATCGGGTTCCATTTCATATCATTTTAAACCTTTTCTTTATTAAACGAGGTTTAAACAAAGATTCGGATCAAACCTGACGTTTCCTTCTCAATAACATTCAGACTATGATTTTCAATAAGAACCTTGATCCTAAATCTTTAAATCACAAAGAAATAAAGATTTCAGA
>NC_037544.1:30266500-30272075 GCF_001531365.2 Cynara cardunculus var. scolymus | reverse complement strand
TATATATACTTCCATAATTTATGCATACATAAATATATATATATAAATATATACCTTTATCTAAATAAATGCATAAATTCGCATACCAGCATGTATCAAATATATCAGTTTATCATGCTATCACGTAATCATTTAATAAAATAATCACGTATTAAATACTTGGGTAATAACATAGATCCGGTTATTACATTATCCACCCCTCAAAAGAATTCCGTCCCAGAATTCCTTCCCAGAATTCCTTTAATCAAAAAGCCACGGGTATTCTAATCGCATCTTTGACTCCAATTCCCAAGTCGCCTCTGGTCCTTTGTGAAACTTCCACTGTACTTTAACCAGACTTATCTATTTGTTTCTCAACAGCCTGATATTTCTATCTACCACGGCATCTGGTGTCTCTAAAAAATTCAATTTACTGTCTAATTGAATTTCTGGCAAAGGTACAGCTAGATTCGAATCAACCAAAACATTTCCGCAGGTTCGACACATGAAAAGTGTTATGAATCTGATTCAGTTCTTCTGGTACCTCTAACTGATATGCTACTGGCCCAATTCGCTTACAAATTCTGAACGGCCCAACATACCTTGGACTGAGCTTTCCCTTCTTCCCGAATCTGATAACACCCTTCCATGGCGAAACTTTTAGCATTACAAAATCACCTACATTAAATTTAATGGATTTTCGACGATTATCTGCATAATTTCTCTGGCGATCCTATGCTGTTTTAATTCTTTCGCAGATTTGTTCAATCTTTTCGGAAGTTTCTTGAACAATTTCAGGACCCGTTAGTTGTTCTTCACCCACTTCATTCCAGCACAATGGTGTTCGACACTTACGTCCGTACAATACTTCATATGGTGTCGCTTGGATACTGGAATGATAACTATTGTTATATGCAAACTCTATTAATGGTAAGTGATCTTCCCATGATCCTCCGAAGTCAATAATACAACTTCTCAACATATCTTCAAGAGTTTGAATAGTCCTTTCACTCTGTCCATCAGTCTGTGGATGATATGTTGTACTTAGTCGAATTTCAGACCCTAGAGCTTTCTGTAATCCTTCCCAGAACTTTGAAGTAAACCAACTGTCTCTATCAGAGATAATAGACAAGGGAACACCGTGTCTGGTAACAATTTCTTTAATGTAAATCTGCGCTAGCTTTTCTAAAGAGTATTTCTCTCTTATCGGTAGAAAATATGCAGATTTAGATAAACGATCCACAATTACCCAAATTGCATCATATCCCTTTGGAGTTCGTGGTAACTTCATAACAAAATCCATGGTGATGTGATCCCATTTCCATACAGGTATCTCCAAAGATTGMAGRCTTCCATAAGGYYTCTGRTGTTCAATCTTRACCTGYAAACATGTTAGACACTGTTCCACATACYGTGCTATATCTCTTTTCAATCCAGGCCACCAATAAAAAGGTTTTAAATCTCGATACATCTTATTGGTACCTGGATGGATAGAGTATCGGGATTTATGACTTTCATCCAATATTCTACTTCGGATATCTCCAAAATGTGGTATCCAAATTCGCCCTTGAAAGCACATCAGTCCTTCATCATTCTGTTCCAAGGTTGAGATCATCTTACCCAATTTTTCTGTCGTTATAAATTCTTCTTTCACAGCTTCTTGTTGACACTTCTGAATTTCTTTACGAATATCAGGAATCAAATTCATTCTCATAGCTATAGTCTTGATGGTTCCACTTCTTTCCTTCCTGCTCAAAGCATCAGCCACCACATTAGCCTTTCCTGGATGGTAGAGAATTTCACAATCATAATCATTGACTAATTCGATCCATCGGCGTTGTCGCATATTTAAATCTTTCTGGTTGAACAAATGTTGCAAACTTTTATGGTCAGTGTAAATCTGACATTTTGTTCCCAGAAGATAGTGTCTCCAGATTTTCAATGCAAAAACCACTGTAGCTAACTCCATGTCATGAGTTGGATATTGCTTTTCATGTTCTTTTAGTTGTCTTGACGCATAAGAGATTACATTTCCTATTTGCATTAAAACACATCCCAACCCTAATTTTGAAGCGTCGCTATAAACCACAAAATCTTCAGATCCATCTGGTAGAGTTAATACTGGTGCGCTACAAAGATGATCTTTTAAAAGTTGAAAGGCTTCTTGCTGTTCTCTTTCCCACTGGAATTTAACATTCTTCCGAGTCAGTTTAGTCAATGGCACAGCTATTTTAGAAAAATTCTGAATGAACTTTCGGTAATAACCAACCAATCCCAAAAAGCTAAGGACTTCAGACGGTGTCGTAGGAGCTTCCCATTTTGCAACTGCTTCTATTTTCATGGGATCAACTTGCACTCCTGATTTTGAAATGACGTAACCCAGAAATTGAACTTCTCTTAACCAGAACTCACACTTGGACAATTTTGCATACAACTTTTCTCTTTTCAACAATTCCAGTATCAGAAGAAGGTGTTTTGCATGTTGTTCTTCAGTTTTAGAGTATATAAGAATATCATCGATAAATACAATAACGAATTTATCAAGATATTCCTTACATACGCTATTCATCAAGTCCATAAAAGTTGCGGGCGCATTAGTTAGGCCGAATGGCATAACTAGGAATTCGTGATGCCCGTACCTTGTTCTGAATGCTGTTATAGCAACATCTTCTTCTCTGACTTTAAGCTGATGATATCCTGTACTCAAAACGATTTTAGAGAAATAACTTGCCCTCACTAATTGATCAAACAAGTCATCAATCCTCGGTAAAGGATATTTGTTTTTGATTGTCAATTTATTCAATTCACGATAATTTATGCACATTCGCATAGATCCATCCTTCTTTTTGACAAACAAGGCCGGAGCACCCCAAGGCGAAGTGCTAGGCCTTATAAATCCTTTATCAGTTAAATCTTTCAACTGTGTTGCCAATTCCTTCAGTTCGAATGGAGCTAAACGATATGGCACTTTTGCTACGGGTGCAGCTCCTAGTATAAGATCGATCATGAATTCAATAACTCTATCTGGTGGTAATCCAAATAAGTCTTCCGAAAAAACTTCTGGATATTCAGAAACTATCGGGATCAATTCTTCCTTTCTTTTCTCTTTCTTTAAATCAATTACGTATGCCAAATATCCTTGACACTTCTTTCGAATACTCTTCCGGGCTTTCATTACTGACAAAATATTAATGTGATGATTTTGACGATCACCATAAATAATAACTGTTCTCTGGTCTGGCAAAATAATTCTGATCATCTTATGATTACAATCAATGCTAGCCTGATACTTTGCCAACCAGTCCATACCCACTACTATGTCAAATTCTTTCATTGGCATGGGAAATAACCGGATCGGAAGTTTAAAGTTTTCAATGACTATAAGACAGTCATTGAACATACTAGTAACAGTTTCCTGATTATTAGCAGTATCAACTACTAATTTATCATCAAGCAGYAYARAATTCAGACATGCAGTTTGGGCAAACAATGGTGATACAAACGAAAAGTTTGCACCAGAGTCAAATAACACTTTATCACGTATTGAATTCAGGAGAAAAGTACATGTTACTACATCTGGCGATGCTTCTGCCTCATTTTTAGTCATTTGGAAGGATCGTCCCCGCGCCCCTCCTTGTCCTCCTTGGTTCCCAGTAGTTCTTCCCCGATTACCCGATGCATTACTTCCCATTGTTAATTGCGGATTTCTTAGCAAAGGGCTATTTGGTCTAATGTGATCCGGAGAGTTGCAATTAAAACACCTTTTGTTGGTTGGGCAATTTCTGGACAGATGGCCTGCTTCACCACACTTGTAACACTCCTTGGATCCATCTTATCATTACCCTGATGAACTTTCGCATTGCTCTTTTGTTCAGATCGGTTGTCATATCTCACTGTCTTGGGTCCTCGAAAGGATGAAGGTCCTTCCCATTTTCGTTTCTCAACAACCTTTCCTTCTGATTGTCTATTCTTGTTTCTTTCAGTCACTTCAGCTGCCTCTACTGTCAGGGAAAAGGTATTGGGGTTCATTGCAATAACGAATTCCCTTATTCAGGGCTTCAGACCCCAAATAAATCTTTCTATCTTTCTTGATTCAGTCGAAACATAGTGTTCGGCAAAACGAGAGTATTCAATAAATTTTTCAGTATACTCCCGTACTGTTTTTATTTTCTTGTTTCAGCTTCAGGAAATCTTCCTCCATTTGTCTTACAGCCATTTTAGGACAGAACTGATTCTTGAATCGATCCATGAATTCTATCCATGACATAGTCTGTAAAACATCCGTTCTGGTAGACGATTC
The DNA here is from genome assembly GCF_001531365.2 of Cynara cardunculus var. scolymus. Classification (NCBI taxonomy): domain Eukaryota; kingdom Viridiplantae; phylum Streptophyta; class Magnoliopsida; order Asterales; family Asteraceae; genus Cynara; species Cynara cardunculus. Next base: position 30,267,796 of record NC_037544.1, on the reverse strand, counting down.
CACTTCCCACCATAATAAAGTATTTGACTTCAATACTGATACAGCAAATCGTACTTTATCTGTTTATGGGCACCGAATGGTGTTGAATACAGATTCCATCTCCTTGATCCAGCACATTGCCTTCACCGGATCTCTTTCTCCAGAGAAGGTTGGTGGTTTACATGCTAAGAATGTCTTAATATCTCCTTCTTTATTATGAGTGATTGGAGTACATGGATAAACTTCTACTCTTTCTGTTTCCACCCTAGCTGGTATCCCCATAATAGATATCAAAGTTTCTCGTAATTTCCCCATTTCCTCTGCTAACACATCTCGGGTTATATATTCTGGGTGTGGTACTGTTTCTCCCTGAACATTCCCAGAGTGGGATTCTTCCTGCTCAGAATGTATTTCAGCCCGACTCCTTCCCTGAGACTGACTTCTCCCTCTTCCTCGTCCTCTTGATCTTCCTCGACCTCTATTTCCAGCCGTACTAATTGGAAGATTAACCAAAGATTCTTCCCTTTCTTCAGATTCTGAACGAGCTATTCTTTCAGATCTTCTTGTTCGGTTAGACATCTGTAGAATTTAATATTAATATTCACATATTCACATTCTCAAATATAATAAAGTATTCAAGTTCAGATATGTACCTGTAAATTTATAATTACACTAGCCAGATGTAATTAAAATTTACCTTACACACTGTTCTTTCAATATGCAATAAAACAGTTTAAGTCTAGGTATCATGCTGTTAAAATACCTAAATCTCTTAAACTCAGGCTCTGATACCATTCTGTAACGCCCCAACCCACACATTGCATGTAACACATATTTCATACCAAAGAAATACATATTCATATACATCTGGGTCCCTTAGTACAAGAATACTATCATGACCATATACAAGGTCCAAAAATTCAAAATACAATCTTGTACTAGACAACAAAACTAATCATTAGAATCAATTCCTCAACCAAAATGCATATAAGAAAAGCATTAAATCTTTTCCTTTCCTTTACCTTCTACACCTCCTGAATACACATTTTAAAATCACAAAAAACGAGGGTTAGACTGAAAAGTCTAGTGAGTTATCCTAATCATGTAATTACAGGGTGAAGGATCACCAAATCTTTATAAAACAACTATTCATATATACATAACAATATATGAATACGCAAGAAGGTAATAACAAATCATTTCCCACCTTCAAGCTAACCACGCAGCTATATAAATTCCATACCTTTGAACCAATCGGGTTCCATTTCATATCATTTTAAACCTTTTCTTTATTAAACGAGGTTTAAACAAAGATTC
>NC_037544.1:30261351-30266255 GCF_001531365.2 Cynara cardunculus var. scolymus | reverse complement strand
TCCTTGATATGCCACCCTTATCACTTCATCAAAACATTTATAAAATAATTCCGAATCGACCGCAGTCATTGGAATTGTTATCAGTTTGAAAACCTTTATATCAAAACTTCATTTTTTTATGATAAAATAATAATTTCTTTCTAAGAACATGACATCATCTCAAATCTGGTCAACAAATCCAGTCAACAAGTCCGGTCAACAATCGTCCGGTTTAAGTACTTGGACTAAAATCCACTTTGTGCGGACATCAAATCCGGTTAACATACCACATACTCATTGAACGGTTTACACTTAGAACAAATTCATATTTGAACGGATATCAAATCCGGACAACAGTCCGTTCAAGACTTGTCCGGTTTAAAAATAAACCGCTCCCCATGTGGTCGTATTCCTACTTCTGAGTGTAAAATTTTTAAGTAATACTACCAATTATAAACCGCTCAACACTCAACCGGTTTACCAACTCCGGACAACAAACCGCTCATGGCTTGTCCGGTTTAAACTAGTCCGGTCAATAAGCCATTTAAGGCTTATCCGGTTTACACTAATCCGGACAATAAGCCGCTCAAGGCTTGTCTGGTTTAAATACTTATCCGGTCACTCCTTGTCCGGATGAACACTTAAACAATATAATCAAGGTTTCTTTCCAAAGGATATGAATACGAAGCATGCAAATAAAACCAGTAGAATCTTTATACAAAAAGGATTAGAAACCACTCACGTTATAAAGCTTTTGAACCAAAATGCTTGAAACCAATCTTGATTCTTCAAACACACAGACTCCGGACCAAACACTCTCTAAAGCACTCAAATTTACTCAAAATAGCAAAGAGAGACAAAAGAAGAGGTGAAGCCTCTATTTATAGTTGCTAAAAGTGGAAGGTCGGCCAACCGCCTTCCTTTCCACCCCTTACACCTCATGCCTACCCACATGCATCCATGTCCACACATACGCATACATACTTCATGCATAACTTGCATGCATATATATATATATATATATACTTTCATAATTTATGCATACATAAATATATATATAAATATATACCTTTATCCAAATAAATCCATAAATTTGCATACCAGCATGTATCAAATATATCAGTTTATCATGCTATCACGTAATCATTTAATAAAATAATCACGTATTAAATACCGTGGGTAATAACCTAGATCCGGTTATTACAGTTACTACATCCGGTGATGTTTCTGCCTCGTTCTTAGTCATCTGGAAGGGCTGTCCCCGCGCCCCTCCTTGCCCTCCTCTGTTCACAGTAGGCCTTCCTCGTGTAGCTGATGCGTTACTCCCCATCGTTAACTGCGGAGTTCTTAACAAGGGAAAAATCGGTCGAATATGATCGGGAGAATTGCAATTAAAACACCTTCGGTTAGCTGGGAAATTTCTAGACAGATGACCTGCTTCGCCGCACTTATAACATCTCATTGGGTCCATCTTGCATTCACCCTAATGAACCTATCGACACTGTGAGCCGACTTTCTCACTTATCTTCTGCTCGGGTTTGTTATCATATCTCACAGTTTTCGGCCCTCAAAAAGATAAAGGCCCCTCCTATTTTCTCTTCTCTACAACCTTTCCTTCTGGCTGTCGGTTCTTATTTTCGGTCACTTCGGCTGCATCTACCGTAATGAAAAGGTATTGGGGTTCATGGCAATTACAAACTCTCTGATTGAGGGTTTCAAACCCCATATATACCTTTCTATCTTTCTAAATTCTGTTGGAGCGTAGTGTTCCATAAAGCGAGAGTATTCAATAAATCACTCAGTATATTCCCGAACTGTTCCATTTCTTTGTTCTAGCTTCAGGAAATCTTCTTCCATTTGTCTTACTGCAGTTTTAGGGCAAAACTGATTCTTGAATCGGTCTACGAATTCTGCCCAAGACAACGATTGTAAAACATCTGTTCTGGCCGATGATTCAACTTCCCACCAAAACAAAGCGTTTGATTTTAATACGAAAACAGCAAATCGAACTTTATTTGTTTCTGGACACCAAATGCTGTTGAACACAGATTCTATTTCCTTGATCCAGCACACGGCTTTCACTAGATCCCTTTCTCTAGAAAATGTTGGTGGCTTACATGCCAAAAACATTTTAATATCTCCCTCCTTGTTGTGAGTAACTGGTCTAAGGGATAAACTTCTATTCTCTCTGTTTCTACCCTGGCTGGTACTCCCATAATAGAAGTCAGAGTTTCCCGCAACTTACCTATTTCTTCAGCCAACATATCCTTGGTTATGTACTCAGAATGAGGCACCGATCTCTCCTGAACATTCCCAGAATGGGATTCTTCAGGTTCAGAATGAATTCCAGTTTGACCCCTTCCTTGAGACTGGCTTCTTCCTCTGCCTCGTCCCCTTGGTCTTCCTCGACCTCTAATTTCAGATGTGCCAGTCGGAAGATTGATAGGTGACTCTTTCCTTTCTTCAGACTTTGGACGAGCCGTTCTTTCAGATTTTCTAGTTCGACTAGACATCTGCAGATTTTAGTCTTAATAATCACGTATTCACATTCCCAATATAATGAAGTATTTAAGTTCAAATGTGTACCTGTAAATTCATAATTACACTGGCCAGATGTAATTAAAATTTACCTTACACACTGTTCTTTTAACCCATCATATTTATTTCCAATGGAGCTAACTATGTCCGGGACCCTTAACATGCAATTAAAATAGTTTAAGTCTAGATATCATGTTGTTAAATACCTAGATCCCTTAAACTCAGGCTCTGATACCACTTTCTATAACACCCCATACCACATATTGCATGTAACACATACTTCATACGGAAGAAATACATGTTTATACACCACTTAGGTCCCTTAGTACAAGAATTTACCATACTAAATACATGTCCCAAAAATTCAAAATACATTTCTTTTACTAATCATCGTTCATCAACCAAAACTATACATCATAGACAAATCTTCATGCAGATATGCATATAGGAAAATATCACATTTTCCCCTTTCCTTTACTGTCCGTACCTCCTGCAATACATATTTAAAATTACAAAACGAGGGTTAGACCGAAAGGTCTAGTGAGTTACCTTATTTATGTTATTGCAGGGTGAAAATTACCAAAACTTGGTACAAAATAACATTTTCATATATATAACAAATATATGAACAAATAGGAACATATTACTAGTACCTTTCCATTTTTCAAGCCAAGCATTCAGTTATTCAAATAACATACTTCAAACCTTTATAGGTTTGAATCCACCAGGTTCCATATAATGCCACTTTTAAACCTTTTTAATTAAACAAGGTTTATTTAAAGTTTCAGGCCGAACCTGTTATTTCCTCTTCAATAACATCCAGACTATGATTTCCAATAAAAACCATGATCCTAAACCTTTAAATCACAAAAAAATAAGTATCCAGATCACGGTAATTTTAAAGGATATAATAGCAAGAGTTATATCACATAACACACACAAATGCCACCCTGATATCCAAAGGTACACCTCTCCTTGATATGCCACCCTTATCCCATGATACACCTCTTATTGATATGCCACACTTACCTCATTGTACACCTCTCCTTAATATGCCACCCTTATTTCTTCATCAAAACATTTCATAAAAACAATTCCATATAGAATTAGACCGCAGTCTATGGAATTACCATCAGTTCAAATTTATCTTTTCAAAATTTCCCATTTATATACAAACAAGTCAAAATGCAAATCCGGTCATATTAGACTTGGCCGGACTTCATCTCCGGTCAAGTTTTGGCCGATTTACCAAGTCCGAACAACAAATCACCCAAGGCTTGTCCAATTTACCATTAATTCGGTCAACTTTATCCGGATAACAAATTCGGATGATACTTCACATAACTTTGTCCGATTTATCAATCCGGACAACTCAAAACTCAAGGTTTTGTTCGATTTAAAATAAACCGGCCACTTCATGGTCGTATTCCTACTTCTTCGTTCAAATTACTTAATATAAACTCAAAGATCATAAATCGCTCATTATTTAAATTGATCGAAACATGTCCGGTTTAAAACTAAATCGCTTGACTTTCATCCGGTTTAAGGTTACATCGTTCATGCCTTAGGCGGTTTTAGCCCTAAACTGCTCAAGCCTTGTACGATTTAAACTCTAAATCGCTCGTCCTTTACCCGGTTAAAGGCATAAATTGCTCAATACATAACCGGTTTAAACTTCAAACAGGTATAAAACTTTTAAAACATAATTCAATATGCAAACAAAAATGATTCAAAGCATTTTAACCACACACCTTGAATTTCTTTTGAAAACCAAACACTTGAAAATCTTAGATCCCAATCAAGAAACAATTCGGACACCACTTTCTTCTAAATCGCACACTTAATCTCAAATAGGCAAGAAGAAGAGAATGGAGGCTTCAACCTCCTTTTATACATTTCTCAAATTAGGAAGGCGACTAAACCGCCCTATTCATGCATGCATTCACATGTATATATATTCATATATATATATATATATATATGCACACCCATTCATGCACACATATCATGCATATATCCATATATGTACATATACATACCTATGCATTGTAACACCCCCACTCCATAATTGCATATAACACATATTATACATAGAATACATTTATTCTCCCACATAGGTCCATAATACAAAAGTCTTTAATGTAAAATACACAACCCAAAATTTTCAAAAGTACATGTTCTTGCATCCTAGCATCTATGCTTCCAAAAAACAGCTAAGCACATAGGGAAGTAATTCACATAATGCTCTGTCCCTTATTATCTTTACCTGCACACATATTTTGAAAACACGAAATGAGGGTTAGACATGAATGTCTAGTGAGGTTCCCTTTTATGTAATGCAGGGTGAAGATCACCAAAACATTTATCAAATAATCATTTCACAACAT
>NC_037544.1:30259216-30260631 GCF_001531365.2 Cynara cardunculus var. scolymus | reverse complement strand
TCCTTAATATGCCACCCTTATTTCTTCTTCAAAATCTATGAACTAGTTCGGATGAAGAACCGCAGTCACAACCATCTTATCGAATCCTCATTCATAGTTTTATCCGTAACATCTATCAAAATCACAATCATCTCAAAAGAATATTCTCTATAGTTTTCAACCTATAGTTTTATCATTAAAACCTTTCAAACTCAAGAACAATCTATTCTTTCAATGATTTCCAAAAACATCATGTCCTTTTAAAATCCTCAAAACAGGATATCATTTCCCAAACAGTTTTAAAGAAGCAATCTCTTCTTTATCTTTTCCAAAACAGTTTTTAATACTCAAATATATAACAATAACACATTTAAACTATCAAAATAGTTTTTACCATCTTTTCTTCAAAACCAACATCAAAACCCAGCAGTTTATATAACAATATATATAAAGGTTTTAGTCATCAAAAACTCACAGTGTATAATCAACAGTATTTTTAAATCTCACCGTTTATAATCAACGGTAGTTTAAAAACTCACCTTAACAATCACAGATTCTGTAGTTTTAAAACACACAGCAAATCACAAGCTCTTCAAACAGCTTTGAACAAAAGATTTGTTCAAGAACACTTCTCACCGCCATAACATTCTTTTTCTCTTTCAACAGATTTTTCTTCAAATGAAATGATAAGATAGAATCTTATCTTTTTATTTCTTTAAATACTCCCACCATGGCGGTGAAAATTATTTTAATTATAAAACACATAGGCGATGAAAGCTTTAACCAATAGAAATAACCTTGGGTGGTGGGTTTTTCATTATAAAATTCATGATTTCTTAACCATGAAGGTATAAGTTTTTAAATAATATAATAATGTTTCCACCAGATTATCTTATCACAAATAGGCATCACCTCATGTATGCTTTACACCACATGCATACATGTATAAATTACATACATATCATGCCATCTTTTCACATATATGCATGCACAATATCATGTTCACATTTCACATATATAGTTCATGCATTTCTACTTAGACATGCATATTTCACGTAATCCACATAATGAACACATATAAATTACCTCAACCCAAGTTGTCTCAAACCTGGTTATAACATTATTTCCCCCTTAAAAGAATTTCGTCCTGGAATTCACTTATTCAAATAACCACGGATATTGGGATTTCATATCAGATTCTAATTCTCAAGTTGTTTTTGAACCCTTATGAAAATGCCACTGCAGTTTTGCTGAACTAATCTCCTTGTTTCTCAATACTCTGGTCTTTCTGTCAGTTACTGCATCTGGTGTCTCGATAAAACTCAGTTTATTGTCGAGTTTAATCTCAGGGAATGGTATTGCTAAGCTTAAGTCTACCAAACATTTGCGTAGATTTGATACATGAAAGGTGTTGTGAATTAAGCGGAGTTCTTCTG
>NC_037544.1:30257051-30257866 GCF_001531365.2 Cynara cardunculus var. scolymus | reverse complement strand
CAAATCTCATAACACCTTTCCATGGAGATACCTTTAACATTACAAAGTCACCTACGTTAAATTCAATCGGCTTTTTTCGTTTGTCGACATAGCTTTTCTGTCGATCCTAGGCAATTTTGATTTTTGCTCGAATCTGGTCAATCTTTTCAGACTTACTTGCACAATCTCGGGACCTGTCAACTGTTTTTCTTCCATATAGGACTTCATAAGGTGCCGCTTGGATGCTGGAGTGATAACTATTATTGTAGGAAAATTCTATCAACGGCAAATGTTCTTCCCATGATCCCCCGAAGTCGATGACACAATATCTCAACAAGTCTTCTAGAGTTTGGATGGTTCTTTCACTTTGTCCATATGTTTATGGGTGATAAGTCATACTCAATCTGATTTGTGATCCCAAAGCTCTTTGCAGACTTTCCCAGAACTTTGAAGTAAGCGACTGTCTCTATCAGATATGATGGACAATGGAACTCCATGTCTAGTCACAATTTCTTTAATATAGATTTGAGCCAATCTTTCCAATGAATAAGTCTCTTTCATTGGTAGGAAATGTTCAGACTTTGATAGACGGTCCACTATTACCCATATTGCATCATAAGCTTTTGGAGTTCGGGGTAATTTCATGATAAAATACATCGTAATATGATCTCATTTCCAGATCGGTATTTCCAATTATTGTAGATTCCCATAGGGCCTCTGATGCTCTATTTTAACTTGCAAACAGGTTAAGCATTGTTCTACATATCTTGCGATGTCTTTCTTGAGACCTGGCCACCAATAAAATGTCTTCATATCTTTATACATCTTGTTGGTAC
>NC_037544.1:30219290-30254241 GCF_001531365.2 Cynara cardunculus var. scolymus | reverse complement strand
AAATATACCTTTCCACTTTTCTAGATTCCGAGGAAATACAATGTTCTGCAAATCTTGAATATTCGATGAATTTCTCTGTATATTCCCTTACAGTTCTGTTTYCTTGTTCCAATTTTAGAAAGTCTTCTTCCATTTGTCTAACGGCAGCTTTTGGGCAAAACTGCTCCTTGAATCTGTTGATAAACTCTAGCCATGTCATAGTTCGCAAAATATTTGTTCTGGCTAAGGATTCTACTTCCCACCAAAATAACGCATGTGATTTCAGCATAGAGACTGCAAATCTGACTTTATCTGTTTCTGCACATTGGATGGTATTGAATACAGACTCCATCTCTTTGACCCAACACATAGCTTTAATTGGATCTCTTTCTCCCGACAAGGTTGGTGGTTTACAAGTTAGAAACATCTTTATATCTCCTTCCCTGTTATTGAGAATTGGAATCGATAGAGTAACTTCAATTCTGCCTGTCTCTATTCTGGCAGGATTCCTCAAAATAGAAGTCAAGGCTTCCCTTAGTTTTCCCATTTCTTCAGCTAATATGTCTCTTGTTACATATTCTGGGTGAGACATCCGTTCTTGATTCATATTTTCAGATTTTGATTCTGCTTGATTCATATTAATTTCTGGCTGGCTTATTCTGCTTCTGGTCTGCCCCCTACCTCTGCCTCTACCTCTACCTTTGCCTCTGCTTCTGTCCTCAGAGGTGCCAATAGGAGCAACAGGGGATTCTTCTTCATTAGGGTGGGTGATCCTTTCTGACCTTCTTGATCTACTAGCCATCTATAGATAACAAAGTTAAAACACACATTTTTCACATTCCCAAATATAATAAAGTGTCCAAGTTCAGTTATGTACCTGTAGATTCAAAATTACATTGGCCAGATGTAATCCGAAAATACCTTACACACTGATCTCTTAACTTAGTATATTTATTCCAAAGGTGCTAACTATGTTTGGGACCCTAATATGCAATGAAATAGTTTAATTCTAGGTATCATGCATGTGAATACCTAAATCCCTTAAACTCAGGCTCTGATACCAACTCTGTAACACCCCCACTCTATGCATTGCATATAACACATATATTAGAAATAGAATACATGTCTTCTCCCACATAGGTCCATAATACAAAAGTCTTTAACGTAAAATACGCAACCCAAAAATTTCAAAACTACATGTTCTTGCATCCTAGCATCTATGCTTCCAAAAACAGCTAAGCACATAGGGAAGTAATTCACATAATGTTCTCTCCCTTATTATCTTTACCTGCACACATATTTTGAAAACACGAAATGAGGGTTAGACATGAATGTCTAGTGAGGTTCCCTTTTATGTAATGCAGGGTGAAGATCACCAAAACATTTATCAAATAATCATTTCGCAACATGCGGAATAAAATCAGATTATGTTTTGGTCCATCGAGCCTCTGGTTCCAAACCACACTTGGAATATATTTCAATAACTAGGACCAGAACCCCTCTTGTCTCTCTTCCAGAGTTCTGGTTCCTCGACTAGAGCTTCTGGTTCTTCGACTAGAGCTTCTGGTTCCTCGACTAGAGCCTCTGGTTGTACTAACCAGAGCTTTTGGTTCAACGTGTAAGCCAACCAGAGCCTCTCTGGTCTGTTTTTCATAAAAAGATTCTAAGTATAAAAATCATTTTCTTAAAAAAACTTCTAAAAATATGATTTTGACATAGAAGCTCTTATTAATATATACAGAGTCTCTGGTCCAATTAGTATATTTAGGAAAAACTTGCTCATTCTCCAAATCTATAACCAGAATCCTCTGGTCCAATAATGAGGACCAACCAGAGGCCCTCTGATTCCTTACAAGGAACAACCAGAGCCCCTCTGATTCCTCATAAAAATAACCATTCTGCTCCGAAACACTTTTAACCAATATCAATGGTCATAGGCCAAGTTTTCCCCTTCTCAATAACATCAATACTATTATTTCTAATAAGAACAATATHTTTGAGTTCTCAAATCACAAAGAAGTAAGGACTCAAATCTATTGTAGTCTTAAAAGAYATAATAGTAAGAGCTATAATATTCACACACAATTGTCACCCTTATATCCAAAAGACACCTCTCCTTAATATGCCACCCTTATTTCTTCTTCAAAATCTATGAACTAGTTCGGATGAAGGACCGCGGTCACAACCATCTTATCGAATCCTCATTCATAGTTTTATCCATAACATCTATAGATTAATTTCAAATGAAGACAGAACAAAATCACAATCGTCTCAAAAGAATATTCTTTATAGTTTTCAACCAACAGTTTTATCATTAAAACCTTTCAAACTCAAGAACAATCTATTCTTTCAATGATTTCCAAAAACATCATGTCCCTTTAAAATCCTCAAAACAGGATATCATTTCCCAAACAGTTTTAAAGAAGCAATCTCTTCTTTATCTTTTCCAAAACAGTTTTTAATACTCAAATATATAACAATAACACCTTTAAACTATCAAAATAGTTTTTACCATCTTTTCTTCAAAACCAACATCAAAACCCAGCAGTTTATATAACAATATATATAAAGGTTTTAGTCATCAAAAACTCACAGTGTATAATCAACGGTATTTTTAAAACTCACAGTTTATAAGCAACGGTAGTTTAAAAACTCACCTTAACAATCACATATTCTGTAGTTTTAAAACACACAGCAAATCACAAGCTCTTCAAACAACTTTGAACAAAAGATTTGTTCAAGAACACTTCTCACCGCCACAACACTCTTTTTCTCTTTCAACAGATTTTTCTTCAAATGAAATGATAAGATATAATCTTATCTTTTTATTTCTTTAAATACTCCCACCATGGCGGTGAAGATTATTTTAATTATAAAACTCATAGGCGGTGAAAGCTTTAACCAATAAAAATAACCTTGGGTGGTGGGTTTTTCATTATAAAATTCATGATTTCTTAACCATGAAGGTATAAGTTTTTAAATAATGTAATAATGTTTCCACCAGAATATCTTATCACAAATAGGCATCACCTCATGTATGTTTCACACCACATGCATACATGCATAAATTACATACATATCATGCCATTTTTTCACATATATGCATGCACAATATCATGTTCATATTTCACATATATAGTTCACATAACGAACACGTATAAATTACCTCAACCCAAGTTGTCTCAAACCTGGTTATAACATGCATATATTTTATCATGTATATAATTATGCACACAATGGTATACTTATTCATGCATATAATTTCTCATACTAGCATGATCAAATCATGTTGCCACGTAAATTATTTAACAAATAATCACATATTAATTACCTTGGGTGATAACCAGGATTCAGTTATCACAGAACATGCTAAATTTCCAAAATGTTTTGGTTAAGTCTTATAAGATGGCAAGAGATTGTTTTCAATCCAATCCTAATGTGGAGCTAAAGTTACGCCGTATCAGAAGACGTGAAAAGGATGGAAGAACATATAACCTACCAACTGCTTCGGAGGTTGTAGCTTTAGTTGTTGGAGATACTGGTGGTATAATTGAAAAGAGGGATATTATTGTAAAACATCAAACGTGTATCTATAATAGATAAGTGAATTACATCCTTCTTACCTTCCTCTTCAGTATCCACTTTTGTTTCCATATGTAGAAGATGGTTACAAAGTTGACATTCCTCATAGAGGTATAACGTCTTCAAGCAAAAGTAAAAGACCAACCGTAACAATGAGAGAGTTCTTCGCCTTCAAACTTCAAGATAGGGTAAATATGTTCTCATTGATTCTCAATGAAAGAATACTTCTCCAACAATTTATTGTTGATGGTTATACGATGATTGAAAGTGAGAAATTGCATTACGTACGTAAGAAACAAAAAGGTTTAAGGTGCGAAACTTATGATAATTTACGTAATGTACAAGAACAATGAGAGACGGATGTTTTCAACATTAGACAACGTGTTATCTTACCTACTTCTTTTACCGGTGGTGCTCGCTACATGATGCAAAGCTATTTGGATGCAATGTCCCTTTGTAAGTGGTATGGATATCCAGATCTATTATAAACCGTGACATGTAACCCTAAATGACCAGAAATTAAAAGGTTTCTTAAAGACACCATGGTAAATCCAGAAGACAGGCCTGATATCCTTTGTCTTTTACTTAAGATGAAGCTTTATGCACTTATTAAAGAGTTGAAAGATAATGCATTATTCGCTAAGGTTCAGGAAGGTATGTTACATTTATGATAATAATTTTAATAAAAGGTTCATACTAATAGTTTATCTTTATTAATTTCAAATTTCACTTTTTGTATAGTTGTTTATACAGTCTAGTTTCAAAAGCGTGGCTTGTCTCATAGTCATATATGTTTATTTATGCACTATGATTTCAAGCTACCTACTGTTCAACAAATTCATCCAATTATCTCAGCTGAGATCCCAGACAATGACAAAGATCCAGATTTGTACTCACTTGTGCAGGAGTTCATGATCCATGGTCCTTGTGGTGAAGAAAACATTAACTATCACTGCATGATTGATAGAAACTGTTTAAAAAACTATCTGAAAAGGTTTTCTGAACACACTTCCATCGATGGTGATGGTTTTCCTCTCTATCACAGACGAAATGATGGACGTTTTGTGTAATATTCGATTTCTAGATATTGTTGATCTGGTATTAAAATAGTTTGGTAATGGGAAGTTCGGGGTTAGTATTTAGCATTCAAGGGTTGAAGAGGAATCGATCTATGGTTCTTTCTTTATAATCATATTTGAGTAGTGTAATTATATATATATATGTATATATATATATAGGTATGTATATGTGTATATGGATTTTATTATGGGAATGTTTCATGGCAAGCACCTTCGAGGTCGATTATGCACTTGCTATAAATAGCAAGTGTATGTGAAGAGTGGAGGGTTTACTGATTTTGGATATCTAAAAATTTTCTTTGGAGAAACTTGGAAGACATAGAGTAAAAGCAAATTTCAAAGCTGATTATAAGGCAAAGGTGAGTTCTACTATTTTTAGTATATCTGGTTATCATATGTTCACAATACAATTGAATCTAGTACTGGTTTATGTTGTTTTAATGAAATTCAACTATGTATGAATACTGCTACTTCATCGCCTGATAAATTTCTTAAGAACTAAGCTCATCGAACAAAGCCTGTCCGATGAGGCTCCTCACCGGTCAAAGCAGTGCCCGGATATGTATCTTTACCAGCCAAAGCAGTGTCCGGATATGTACTCTCACCGGCCAAAGCTGTGTCCAGATATGAACTCTCACCTTCACTAGTCAAAACAATGTCCAGATAAGAACTTTCATCGGACAAGACAGTGTCCGGGTATGGCCATATATTATAATTTTATCCGGTAACCTCTTTTCCGGACATAGTGTTGTCTAGATAAGATCAAGTATGTCTGGTAACCTCCTTTCCAGACATAATATTGTCCGGATAAGACTATGTACTACACAAAAATCTCTTTAGGAAGTGAATTCTATCTGGTTGAACCACCATAGATGAAATGACGGTGTAACCAGGAGAGATGAAATGGCAGTGTAACCACGAGAGATGAAATGACGGTGTAACCACGAGAGATGAAATGGCGGTGTACCCACGGTGTAACCAGTATATAAATATTTCATTAAGGTTCAGGTTTGAACTATTTTGGTTTTTGATGTAAGTTATGTTATGTGAAAGAGAAATGTACTTACTAGGCCTTTTGTTCTAACACTCAATTATTGCACTAATTTGTTTTGCAGGTCATCCATCATCCCAGGATAAAGTCAAGGAAAAAATGTAAAGAAGTGGTATTTAGAAGAAGATGTTATTATTCGATAAATTTTTTGTTAACCCATACCAGTATTTTGATATGTGAAACATCTTGGAATATTTGTATAACTTTGATATGACGGACGTGGAGATGTGTGATATTAACTTTTGTATATAAGTATTGTATTTCGTATGATAGGTTGTTTCAAAAAATTTCATGAATTCGTACTGTTTTGTGTTTAGAGGGTTGTTTCACTTTGTATCAGAGCCTTCGTTTAAGGCATCTGGGTATTATGTTAATACTTAGACTTAAACTAGAGATGTGGAGTATGTGATAATAGGTTCCATTGGGATTATGGACTTGGGAATGTGTTATGATTGAACCTATTATAATGATAAGCATAATTAATATGATATTAAGTTACAGATTCTTGATCTATGAGTAAACATGCTATCACACTTTCATATGTGATTAACCATATATGTGTTTATTCTGACAGAAAGAAAGAATGTTAAAGTAATAAAAGTACTAAAAAAGAATGACAGATAATCTCAATCAAACTGTAAGGACTTCTACTGGCCATGAACGCGCTCGGGGAAGAGGAATGATAAATAGAGAAGAAGAGCTAGAAAATGCTAAGACTATTGAAACATGAAGTCGAAGTCGGGGACGAGGACGAGGAAGGGGAAAAAATGTTCAACCAGAAGCCCATATAGAACAGTAATTATCAGTGCAGAAAAGTTTTTTATCAGGTCATGGACGAAGCAGATCAAGGGGTAGAGGTCATGATCATGACCCTGGTTTTATTACCCCAGGAAAAATTCCAGGAAAATATAGTAAATTGGTGGGACGTTCTGCACAAAATAACTCGGAAGGAGTAAGGAATCTGAATTTTCAGTAAGAAGCCAGAGCCATTACACCGATAACAACTACATCCGCACCACCTACATCGTCGTCAATACAAAATGGAGGGGATATTAAGATGTTCCTTGCCTGTAAACCCCCTAAGTTTTCCGGAGAATGTGATCCTGTTAAAGCCCTGTGTTGGCTTAAAGAAGTTGAATTAAGCCTGCAGACCAATAAAAGTGCAGAAGTAGATAAAGTAATGTTTTTTGTATCCAATTTACGGTCAAGTGCACTATATTGGTGGAAGATTCTATCGATTTTTGATCCAAACATTTTAAAGACTATCCTGTAGCAGGAATTTGTGGTAAAATTTAAAATTCATTATTGCCCTGAAGCTGCTGTTCAAAAGCTAGAAGACGATTTCCTTCGTTTAGAATAGTGTAATATGTTGGTTCGTCAGTATACGGAAGTTTTTATGGAACAGTCTTGGTTTGCTGAAGCATATATATCGTAACCGAAAACTATAAAGTTCGGAAGTATATTTGGGGTTTGGAGCCTAATCTCCGAAAATATGTAATATCTAGAAACCCGGCTACATTTCAAGCAGCAGTTGATGCTGCAGAAATTCTGGAACAAGATATCGATCGTCAACCATAAGAAAGGGTTGGGGATAAAAGGAAATGGGAGATTTTAGAAACTGATTTTTGTAGACCTAGGTTCACTGAAAATCTAAACCGGCCACTCTCAACGTTTGTTGACAAAACATGTGCGCGATGTCATAAAGTACACCAAGAAAGCTGCAAGACAGAGTCATGAACATGTTACAAATGTTAGGAATCAGGGCATATAGCTAGAGATTGTCGAATGATTTGCGTGCCATTCTTCTCAGCATGTAAATGCTGATTTTCTGCAAGCTAAGGAAAGAGGGTCTAGTTTTGTTAGGGGCCAAGGATCTGGTTATGTTTCGCCCAGTCGCGGGCCAATGGTTAATCATAATATTCCTAGTGGTCGTGGGGAAATAAAACATGGTGAGACAATGGCTAGAGGACGGGCCTTTCAGATGACGAAAGGCGAGGTAGTAGAACATCCTGAAGTTGTGACAGGTACATTCTTCATTAATTCATTATTTGCCAAAGTTTTATTTGATTTTTGTGTAAATCATTATTTCTTGTCACCATCGTTTGTTAGTTGCGCACACTTAGAATCTAAAGTGTTAGATGAGGTGTTGGTAGTAAAAACAACAATGATAGTGAAGTATCGGTTAAAGAAGTTTTTAACGAGTGTTCCATAAACGTAGAATGGTGTGAGGTACCCATACAATTATTTCCTATACCATTAAGAGAATTTGATATAATCGTGGGCATGGACTGGTTGGCTAAAATTCAAGCTAATATAGTCTGCAATGAAAAGATGATTCATATAGATTTACCGAGGAAGGGACCGGTTATAATCTATGGTGACAGGCGGGATCGTTATTCCAACCTTATCTCCGTTTTAAAGACTCGAAAGTACATGCCGAAAGGATGTGTTAGTTTTCTTGCTTATGCAATTGATGTAAAGAAAGAAAAGAATAAGATGGAGGATATTCCAGTTGTAAGAGAGTTTCCGGAAGTATTTCCAGAAGACTTGACAAGTTTACCTCCTGATCGACTGGTCGGTTTATATCTCACACCTATAGACTAATGAAATGGACCACAAAGCAAGTATACAATACAGTCCAATGTCATCTTTCCAAGTAATAAAGTGGTATAAGTACCGGATTATCGTCCAGGGAGATTGTAGTCAAAGTTAAATGAGAGTCCAATGAAAGAGATTATTTCAGATGACGATTTTGAAAACTTCAGTTTGATATTAAGGTGAATTAAAACAGAATACAAAATATATAAAAGTAGCAAGGGTGTAAGACTTAAGGTGAGACACAAACACAATTTCCAGTAGCCAATGTTGTAGGAATGCTATAGCAAGCAGTGTTTTGAAACTAAGTTCCACCATCTATTTTGAAGGCATTCCTCTCGGAATTCACCATTGCACTATATTATAACTTTCCACCCATATCTCTATGTGGTGTCCGGAGCAGGGATAGTGACAAGATGGTGTTTTCAAAATATATGGATAAATAAATCTTTTTGTTAAAAATCACTCTTTCGAGTCGATTCCCATATCATTCGAGTTGGCGTGTGTTCTTAGATAGTTCATCTCTGAATCTATCGCACTTTGACACTTTAAAAGAGTGACCAACCCGTTGGGATTTAAGTTTGAAAAACATAAATGACAAGTCTCCTTGTCAGAAACTTTCTCAAGTCTACCTCTTATGTCATTCAAGTTGACGTGCATTCAATGGCTTATCTCTAAGTCCATGACACTTTAACACTTTCAAAGTGATCAACCCGTCAAGAAGTGTGGTTGGTTTTTATAAAAACTCGAATGAAACAATGGAACGTCATTTACAAAAACACTTGGCTACTTTCTTTTGGCTTGAAAATCTCACCTTTCCATCTCACACCCAAGCTGTAAAAGCTTAGCTACTCATAACAGAAAGTAAATTGCAAGAAAAATAAATGACGGAAAGTGAAGACATAAATGTAAATTGCGTAAAGTAAATGACGAGAAAATAAATGACGAGAATGTAAATTGAGGAAATTAAATAACGGAATGTAAATGACAATAAACGTAAAGAAACGTAAAATAAAGAGCGAAAATTAAAAGGCAAGAAATTATAGATGAAAAACTAAAAATGAAGAACTTGTATTGCTCCCAAAAGATTACTACAAATCACCTTTGGAGAGGGTTGATTTTAAAGCTAGATGATGTTCAAGTGGTATCCAAAATGAAACCCAAGCCCTCCTTTTATACCTAAAGGAGGCACTAAAAGACAAAAAATACAAACCTTAAGGGTTAAGTATTAAAAACAAGTTACAAAGTACAATTAGATTAACTAAAAAGTACAATAACCTAACAAGAGTTTAACCACAGGTTTTTAAACAAAAAAGTCAGCTTCTACAGCTGTCTTCCATGAGTACAAAAAGGCAGCGTCTTAATCATTAAGCCCTCCAAAAAGCAGCGCATATATCAGATCGCCGCTGCACCAATGCTGTAGCATCCTGCTGTTTTAACAAAAATTCTCCATCAGCATCTTCCATGAGTACCAACAAGTCAACCACAATATTTAGCTCCATAATAACAAATGTATAAAGAAATTAATAAAAATGACTCAAAGTGGGAATGAAAGTAAACTATTTTACTAANGCTCCATAATAACAAATGTATAAAGAAATTAATAAAAATGACTCAAAGTGGGAATGAAAGTAAACTATTTTACTAAATAAGACGTAAAACGAGTGTTATGTATGTTGAATTCTCAACATACATCACACCCCAAACTTAAACCGTTGCTTGTCCCCAAGCAACCAAAAGAGAAACAAAAAGACTCAATCTAAACAAAAATGCATGACTAAGGCATTAAGTGCCCACCCAATGAAAGTTATACCAAACATGAAGTTCATAGCCTTTCATAAATCCAAGATGAGTCACTCAAAACCAAGCTTTTGTGTGTGAACCATAGGCTAGCATTACCCTTTTCTTTGTTAAGCTCAAACATAATCACAATCTTAGGATCAATAGGGCTTATAGGGTTTACTCTCTTTGGCATTTCTTTTCTCTCATAGCCTTTTTTCTCTAATACTCCATATATAAATTTTTCAATTTTTGGGCACTTTGGCCTCTTTTGCTTGGAGTGTGCACATAGCCCCTATGGGACTTTTGTTGTGCTTTCTCATAACATTTTCCAAAACACATAGCCCCTATGGGACTTTTGTAGTGTTTTTCCAAACCCTTTTTGTCCTTATGATAAGGAGTCAATTTAGAGCTTTGCTCTTTTGTATTGACTTTTTATCCTTATGTAAACTCCTCCCCCAAACTTGAATACGACAATGTCCTCATTGGAGATTTGTGGGGTAAACGGTGTTTGAAGGGTGCAAGTGGCTAAAATGATCATAGAAAAGATGGCCTATCTCATTTCCTAATGGTGGTTGTGTGATCAAAGTGTTTTCCCAAAAAAGGTTTTGCTAGTTCTAGTAAGAACAAAGTACCTTGATTGAATGACAAGTAATCCATATAATTATTGAGGCTATGATCTCATGTGCAACAAAACTCAACTCAAGTGATCATGCATAAAAACAAGACTACAATTTATAAAAAAAACTATTCCCGACTCAAAAAGTAAAATATGGGAGCTAAAGTAAGGTGGTAGAACCTGTCCTACTCCGGAGGAGTAGGCTGTGCAATCTGGACAGTCATGGCTGTGCTCTCAGCCTTCAGTCTTTCGTTCTCCGTCGTGTATCAATTCAACTTTTTCTGCAGCCTCTTGATCTTGTCTGCTTCCCCTTTCTCCAAGTCTTCTTTCAGTCTTGCAAACCTCTTTTTCATCTTCTTCTCACCAGCCTTTAACATCTCAGCCAAACCAGCCTACATGTCCTCTAACTTCTCCACCATCTCTGCCCGTTGCTCTATCAGGTAGTCCATTATACTACCGCTTTGTGCCATAAGCTCTTTCACAGTCCGTGTCATCCCGGGTAGCTCCCTACCTCTCTCACCTCTCTCTCTCAACCTTGATACAGCTTTCATATCGATGGTCCACTTTTCTTCACACTCTTTAATCACTAAGTCATCTGTGTATTTGGGGAACACCTGCTTGCATAAGTAACTTGTTAATCAAGCCCGGGAAAAACAATTTCCTTTGTCTCCTCCTTAAACAATAGAGGATGGCTTTTTCTATTACCTCTCCCATATTAAGTGATTTACCCATGACCACACAATACAACAAAATGATTCTCTTAACTGAAATGAAACTATTGTGAGTAGTAGGTTGAGAGAATGTCTAATAAAATTCACCCACACATTAGCATCGGGTGTCAAGTTGGAAGCCCTATATGTCCTTAACATATAATTGCTATGGACATCCCAACCTGCCCCGGGCTTCCCTAGTTCCCTACCAATTTCTTCTAATTTGGTTTGCGAAGCTGATTGGGAAAGAATCTCAAAATCAGTCTCGGTCGGGGGTGAAAGGCCTAAAAGCTTGTTAATAGCCTTAGCCGAAATACTTACCCGAACACCCCGTACCTTAAGCTTGGTAGTGCTATACACACAAGTTTCCGCATAAAATTCCCTAATCAAAGTTAAATTGAAAGAGTTTTTTACCTCACACAGTACTTGCCAGCCTTGCATGTTGATCACGTCCCGGATAAAACTGAATTCTTCATTGCTTCTCCTATCGAACCCCTTGTCCGACAACGTCTTTTTGTTTTTAATCTTTGCGTACATCTGTTGTGCTTCTTCAGAACTAAACCCATCAAAAGGCTTTTGCGGCCTAGGAATGGATTTAGGTTTTAACACCTTATGTGTAGCTCTCACCCGAGAAGGACCGGCTGTTTCATTATGTCTCGAAGAAGTCTTTTGGGGTGACTTTCTTGGCACAAAGGTTGTGTGCCTAAACTGGACAGAAGGTGGAGTTCTTTTGGTTTTCTTTCTAGGAGGCTGCCTATCTACAGCCTGTGATTTGGATGCAAAAACTCTTCCCAATCCTTTTCTTTTTCTAGTTGGTATCAGTGTTAGACTCCTTATATCAGCTTCTAAATCAACCTCGATGTGTGGGGAATCAATGGTTTCTTCCTCAACATGAGTTTCACAGTGCTCATACTCAACATGTTCTACCTCAGCATTGTGAGGTGTAGAATCAGCCAAAACAGTAGGCTCAGGCATGTGGTTGCAAGGGTGATCATACCAAGTCAAAAAATACATCCTTGAAGAATCCAAAATAGTGGATGGTGAATGAGGGTGCATAATATTTTCTTCCTCAGAAGAATCGGATGTAGTTAGTCCCTCAATAGGCAAATTAGGTCCTGAAATGTGACTTACCTAAACGCCTGATTTAGGGCTAGCAATCGCTGGCGATGTTAATGGTGGTGGAATGGAGGTCTCGATGGCCGTAGGTGGTGATGATGGAGGAGCTGCATCAAGGGATGGCGGAGGTGATGGTGGACTGTCGGCGATAGCCGACAGAGGAGATGGTGGTCGTCTTGTCGTTCGTTTAGCGCATGGAGGAGACTCGGCTATCAAGGGTGTGACTAGCCGTGGTCTAGGTGGTGACGGTGATGAAGGTGGAGACGATGAGGGACTATTGGCGACTAGGTCGATCATTTCTAGTTCCCCTGTTCGTCGCGAAGTAGAGGTCCACGCTCGTTGGTGATTGCTTCGCCGGACCCATGGAGGTGGGTCACGAAAAGTCGCCCTTTTCATTCGGGCCATGATCGAACAGTGGTGAGAGTTGAGATGTGGTATCGATTACCTTAGTGAGAGTGGTTTAATGAGAGTTTTTTTTATGGCAAGTCATAAAAATGGAGAGGTGATGTTTGGAAGAAAAAATCGGCGGGTGATGTATGGATGAGGAAGCCGGCAATAGAGATTGACAAAGGTGGTTATAGGGAAGATGAAAGGTCATCTCTCCATTAAGTCTCCTTTCTATTCAAAAATGCATTGGCGGTTAAGGAAGTGTCAAAGTGGTTATCAGGAAGTTAAAAATAATTAATGTGATGGAGTGGGTTCATACTGCATGGGAGACATTTTCTGAGAAAAAGGCTGACAACACTGTTGTGATGCAGTGCTGATGTCACTTGTACTTCTCCTGACATCCTTAAAGATGCTGCCAATTTGCACATGTGAAAATAGGAATGCTACAGCATTGGCAGAGCATCAACTTTTCTTAACAATTCCTTTGAAAATAACCTGCGCAAGAACAAACTTATAAAACATAACTGCCCTAATACATAGATATAAAAAGGAAATATATGTACAAACATCCCTGGACTTTGAAAAGTCCAAATACACCTTCATTTCCTAAGGTGTTGCCCAATTCTCAGAGCAATGCTCTGGGAATGCTACAATATCATGAAATACCTTAACTCGTTGCCCATTCACTTTAAACACAGTGTTGCCCTCCGAGTTAATCAGGTCAACCGCTCCATAAGAGTAACCTTATGAATGACAAAAGGACCAGACCACCTAGACTTGAGCTTTCCTGGGAATAGTTTCAACCTAAAGTTGAACAAGAGAACTTTCTATCCTTCTTTTAACTCTCTGTGTTGGATTCTGTTATTATGCCACTTGTTTGTCTTTTCTTTATAAAGCTTGGCATTCTCATAAGACATTTGTCTTTGTTCCTCCATTTCACACAGTTGTAACTTTCTTTTCTTTCCAGCATCATCCAAAGACATATAAAGCTCTTTGATAGCCCAATATGCTTTGTGCTCAAGTTCTAAAGGTAGATGGTAGGCTTTTCCATAGACTAGCTTGTATGGAGACATACCGATTGGTGTTTTGAAAGCGGTTCTGTATGCCCATAAAGCATCGTCTAACTTGAATGCCCAATCCTTTCTATTGGGTTTGACAACTTTTTCCAAAATGCTTTTAATTTCTCTATTAGAGAGCTCTGCTAAACCATTAGTCTGTGGGTGATAAGCCATGGCAATTCTATGGTTAACATTGTATTTTTCAAGAACTCTTTTTAACAAATTGTTCACAAAGTGGGTACCCTCATCACTAATTAGTGCTCTCGGAGTACCGAATCGTGTGAAAATTTGTTTTTGGAGGAACTTAACCACATTTTTCGCGTCATTTGATACACATGCCATAGCTTCCACCCATTTGGATACGTAGTCAACAGCCACAAGTATGTACTGGCAATTATTTGATGGAGGGAAAGGACCCATAAAGTCTATTCCCCATACATCAAATAATTCAACTTCAAGTATCCCATTTAATGGCATTTCATTTTTTTTAGAATTGGAGCCACTCCTTTGACATTCGTTGCACCTCTGTGCAAAATTGTGGGAATATTTAAAAATGGTTGGCCAATAAAAACCGGACTGTAGGACCTTGGTTGCAGTTCTTTGGCCTCCAAAATGGCCTCCATATGGTGCATGATGTCAATGTTGCAGGATTGCTGGCACTTCAGATTCAGGCACGCATCTTCTTAAAATCTGATCTGCACCAAGTCTAAACAAAAACGGGTCATCCCACAGATAAGATTTAGCATCATGAAAGAATTTTTTCAACATGTGGCCTATGTAATCAGAGGGTTTTATTCCACAGGCCAAGAAATTTGCTAAATCCACAAACCATGGTGTTTTCGGTTGTTCTATCATGAGGATTCTTTCATCTGAAAAAGTATCAGTAATGTCCACTCCTCCTATCTCTAGTTCTTCTAACCTAGATAAATGGTCCGCCACTTGATTCTCTACTCCCTTTCTATCAAGTATCTCTAACTCAAATTCTTGCAATAAAAGCACCCATCTTATTAACCTTGGTTTTGCATCTTTCTTTGAGATCAAGTACTTGATGGCCGCATGATCGGTATGCACAATTACCTTTGTTCCCATCAAGTAGGACCTAAATCTCTCAAAAACAAAAACTTAGGCCAATAATTCCTTTTCTGTTATGGTGTAATTAATTTGTGCCTCATTCAAAATTTTACTTGTGTAATAAATTGAATGAAACACCTTTTCTTTCCTTTGTCCTAACACAACACCTACCACCCAATCACTCGCGTCACACATAATCTCGAAAGGTTTGTTCCAATCAGGGGCAACTACCACTAGTGCGGTGACCAAAGCTTTCTTCAAAGTTTTGAATGTATTTCTGCATTCATCATTAAAATTAAATTTTTGGTCATGCTGTAAGAGTAGACAGAGAGGTTTTGAAATTTTTGAAAAAACTTTAATGAACCATCTATAAAATCCGGCATGACCCCAAAAGCTTCTAATTCCCTTAACAGTGGCAGGTTCGGGTAGTTTTTCAATAACTTCGAGTTTTGATTTATCTACCTCAACCCCTCTTTTAGAAATTAGGTGCCCAAGAACAATTCTTTCCTTGACCATGAAGTGACATTTCTCCCAATTGAGGACCAAATCAGTTTCCTCACACCTTTCCAAGCTCTTTTTCAAATTTTCTAAACAGTTGTCAAAAGATGAACCATATACAAAAAAAATCATCCATAAATATTTTAATGGATTTTTCAAGCATATCCGAAAATATGGACATCATACACCTCTGAAAGGTGGCAGGAGCATTACACAGTCCAAATGGCATTCTTCTAAAAGCAAAGGTGCCATAAGGACAAGTAAAGGTGGTTTTCTCTTGGTCTTCGGGAGAAATGGCTATTTGATTGTACCCTAAATAACCATCCAAGAAACATAGTACTCTTTGCCGGCTAATCTGCTAACATTTGGTCAATGAAAGGTAGTGGAAAATGGTCTTTTTGAGTAGCCTTGTTTAGCCTCCTATAGTCCATGCATATTCTCCAACCGGATACAACTCTAGTGGGGATAAGTTCATTTTTATCATTTGTGATGACTGTGAACCCTCCCTTTTTTGGAACACCCTGGACTGGGCTAACCCAAGAACTACTGGGTATCGGGAAAATAATTTTTGCATCTAACCATTTCAAAATCTCTTTCTTTACTACCTCTTTCATGACAGGATTCAGCCTTCTTTGAGTTTCTATTGAAGTGAAATTCTTATCCTCTAAGATGATCTTATGTTGACAAATAGAGGGACTAATCCCCTTAAGGTCAGCAATGGTCCATCCTAAGGCCTTTTTGTGGAATTTCAACATATCCACTAGTTTCTTTTCATGATGCAAGTCTAGGGTAGATGAGATGATGACAGGCAATTTGCCCTCTTCTCCTAGAAAAGTATATTTCAGATGGGATGGGAGTTGCTTTAACTCCAAGTCAGGTGGTGATACAATGGACGGGGTGAAGTCTTTTTGCTCAYTATTTTCCAACAGCTCAAATGCTGCAGCATCCACTGGGACAATATCAGTTCCTATTTTCTCTATTTCCTCAACATTTTCTTCTATTTCCTCATCACACTCTTCTTCTAACATAAGTTTTTTCTGAATTCCTTCTTCAAAGCACAACTTCTCTATTTTAGCTATTCTTGAACACTCTTCCAAGTAATCAGGGTACTTTAGAGAGTTGAAGACATTAAATGTGACTTTTTGGTCTTGGAGTCTTATGGTCAACTCTCCTTTTTGGACATCTATCAGGGTTCTTTCGGTGGCTAGAAATGGTCTCCCTAAAATAATAGGAATGTCCTTATCTGCCTCAAAGTCTAGAATGATAAAGTCTGCCAAAAATATGAACTTATCAACTTACACTAACACATCCTCAATCTTTCCCTTAGCGTATGCTATGGATTTGTTTGCCAATTGAAGTGTAACTGTGGTAGATCTAGCTTCACCTATGCCTAAGGTATTGAAAACATAATAAAGGCATGAGATTGCTACTAGCTTTTAAGTCACATAAGGCTTTCCCTATCTCCTTCCCTCCTATTGAACAAGGAATGGTAGAACTCCTTGGATCTTTGAGCTTAGGGGGTATGCTATTGGTCAAAAGTGCACTACATCCTTTGGTAAGGGCTACAGTCTCATCTTCAGTCAACTTCTTCTTCTTACTTAGGATATCCTTCAGAAACTTAGCATAACTAGGCATTGGCTCAATTGCCTCAACAAGTGGTATGTTGATGTGCAATTCTTTGAACACATCCAAGAATTTCTTAAAGTGTAGTTCCTCTTTCTGATTCCTCAACCTTTGGGGGTAAGGAACATAATGAGGGATTGGTTTTATCACATTCTTGCTTGGAGGTGTTGAGCAAGATGGGTCTTGAATGCCTTGGGTCTTTGTGTGCACTTTGGAGGTTCAGATGGAATTCTAGCATCAAGTTTAGGGGTCTCTAAAACCTCAGTCTCTTCTAACTTTTTTAAAGCATCCTCCAGAAAGAGTAATGGATAGTCTGATCTAGGGGGGCATAAGTGGTGGTCTCAGATGCTCGCTTCTCTAAAGGTTGGACCGGTCTTTCTTTGGCAGGATCCAATGTTGTAGCATCAGTTTTTGCCAAATTGGGTGTACTATCTTTGGTCACTTTTTTTGTCAACTCCTTCCCACTCCTAAGGGTCACTACTTTCACTTGTTCCTTTCCTAGGTCTTTAGGGACTTCTGTATTACTGGGCATGGTACCAAGGGCTCAATTGTTCTGATTGAGCGCAAGTTGACTGACTTTAGTCTCTAAATTCCTGATGGAAGCACTTTGTTGATTAATCATTGCTTCCAAAGAAGATGATAATTCTGCCTGTGGAGGAGGTTTGTTCTGAAAAGGTGGTTGTGAATTTTGAAAACTTTGTTGGTGAGTCTGAGCGTTAGAATTGTTTCCATGATGTTGTGGTTGGAAATTAGAAGTTCCTTTTTGTTTATGGACTGGTGGGTTTAAACTGGGACTGTTCCAAGAAAAGTTCGGGTGTTGGCTTCAACTGGTATTATATGTATTGGAATAGGGATTAGCTCTGTTACGAACATAGTTTACTGATTCACAATTGTAAGGGCAGTGTTCATACGAGTGTTCCTCTCCACAGCACACACTGCACAGATAGGACTATTGGGACAGGTATGTTAGCAGTTTGTTGTCCTCCCTGACCCGAAGTTAAATTTTTCAGCATGTTGGTCATGGAGGTGAGTTGAGCTGTTAATGCAATATATGCCTCTACATCATGTATCCTAGCAGTCTTTTTCTGTGGTTGAGCACATGGGTCGGCCCAATGCCTATTGTTGGCTGATATCTTTTCCAGGATTTCCTATCCTTCATTATAGGTCATGGCTATGAAGGCTCCGCCTACAATTGAATTGAGCATTTGTTTTGCCATGGGATTTAACCCATTGTAAAACATCTCAAGTTGAATACAGTACGGAATGCCATGGTGTAGGCATTTCCTCAACAGCTCTTTGAACCTTTCCCACGCGTCAGGAACAGCCTCATCGTCCATTTGTTTGAAAAGACAGATTTCGTTCCTGGACTTAGCATTCCTTGTTGGTGGGAAATATTTTCGCAAAACAAATTTCACCATGTTACTCCACGACGGCACAGAACCCGGTGTTAAAGAGTTAAACCATGCTTTTGCCCGATCCCTAAATGAAAATGGAAATAAAATGAGTCTTAGAGTGTCATTTGACACTCCCGGGATTAGGAAAGCATCAGTGATTTCCATAAAAGATTTAAAGTGCGAATGTGGGTCCTCCAAAGATAATCCAGCAAATTGGCCATTCATTTGCAACATGTGAAACATTATCGGTTTTAGTTCGAAATGGAGAGCGGTCATGTGTGGTCTAACTATCCTAGAATTTAATTGCTCAAAATCCGGAATAGCATAATCCATGATCCTCCCATTTTTGGAATTTGCCAAATCAATGATGTTCGAAGTTTGTGCTCTTTGTTGCTCATTAGGTTCCGATTTTGTGTCCAAATTATTATCATTATCATTATGTGGGTGTCCTTGTGGAAAGTTCGGAAATGGTGGAATTGGTGCAAAAACCGGCAGGTGGTTTTCCAAATGCGATATTTCCAGAATGATTGAGGGAGGTAACGCCATGTTTGGAGGGAGTAGAGCAAAAAATGCTCTTTAAGCCCTCCTCCTATGGTGAAACGTTCTCTCAATTTCAGGATCAAATTCGAAAAATTCCCCGCGTTATGTCCATGGCATACACCACTTTTAAAAATGATTCAAATGGTACTAGAAAAATCAAATCTTTTACTTTACTCAAAATAAAACTTTTAGCTTGCCAATCCCCGGCAGCGACGCCAAAAACTTGGTCGGTTTATATCTCACACCTTTAGACTAATGAAATGGACCACAAAGCAAGTATACAATACGGTCCAATGTCGTCTTTCCAAGTAATAAAGTGGTACAAGTACCGGATTATCGTCCACGGAGATTGTAGCCAAAGTTAAATGAGAGTCCAATGAAAGAGATGATTTCAGATGACGATTTTGAAAACTTCAGCTTGATATTAAGGTGAATTAAAACAGAATACAGAATATATAAAAGTAGCAAGGGTGTAAGACTTAAGGTGAGACCCAAACAAATTTCCAGTAGCCATTGTTGTAGGAATACTACAGCAAGCAGTGTTTCGAAACTAAGTTCCACCATCTATTTTGAAGGCATTCCTCTCGGACTTCACCATTGCACTATGTTATAGCTTTCCACCCATATCTCTATATGGTGTCCGGAATATGGATAGTGACAAGATGGTGTTTTCAAATATATGGATAAACAAATCTCTTTGTTAAAAATCACTCTCTCGAGTCGATTCCCATATCATTCGAGTTGGCGTGTGTTCATAGATAGTTCATCGCTGAATCTATCGCACTTTGACACTTTCGAAGAGTGACCAACCCGTCGGGAGTTAAGTTTGAAAAACATAAATGACAAGTCTCCTTGTCGGCAACTTTCTCAAATCTACCTCTTATGTCATTCAAGTTGACGTGCATTCAATCACTTATCTCTAAGTCCATGGCACTTTAACACTTTCAAAGTGATCAACACGTCAAGAACTGTGCTTGGTTTTTATAAAAACTCAAATGAAACAATCGAACGTTGTTTACGAAAACACTTAGCTACTTTCTTTTGGTTTGAAAAACTCACCTTTCCGTCTCACACCCAAGCTATAAAAGCTTAGCTACTCATAACGGAAAGTAAATTGCAAGAAAAATAAATGACGGAAAGTAAAGACATAAATGTAAATTGCGTAAAGTAAATGACGAAAAAATAAATGACAAAAAAATAAATGACGAGAATGTAAATTGCGAAAATTAAATAATGGAATGTAAATGACAATAAACGTAAAAGAACGTAAAATAAAGAGCGAAAATTAAAAGACGAGAAATTAAATATGAAAAACTAAAAATGAAGAATTTGTATTGCTCCCAAAAGATTACTACAAATCACCTTTGGAGAGGGTTGATTTTAAAGCTAGATGATGTTCAAGTGGTATCCAAAATAAAACCCAAGCCCTCCTTTTATACCCAAAGGAGACACTAAAAGACTAAATATACAAACCTTAAAGGTTAAGTATTAAAAACAAGTTACAAAGTACAATTAGATTAACTAAAAAGTACAATAACCTAACAAGAGTCTTAACCACAGGTTTTTAAACAAAAAGTCAGCTTCTACAGCTATCTTCCATAAATACAAAAAGGCAGCGTCTTAATCATTAAGCCCTCCAAAAAGCTGCGCATGTATCAGGTTGCCGTTGCACCAATGCTGTAGCATCCTTCTGTTTTAACAAAAATTCTCCATTAGCATCTTCCATGAGTACCAATAAGTCAACCACAATATTTAGCTCCATAATAACAAATGTATAAAGAAATTAATAAAAATGACTCAAAGTGGGAATGAAAGTAAACTATTTTACTAAATAAGACGTAAAACGAGTGCTTTATATGTTGAATTCTCAACATACATCATCGACCGATAGAATTCCAGATTAAGTTACTACCTGGAGCGGCGCCAGTTGCACGTGCACCGTAAAGGCTAGCTCCATCTGAATTAAAGGAATTGATGTCGCAGCTGAAAGAATTACTAGATAAAGGTTTTGTTCGACCAAGTACTTCTCCTTGGGGTGCGCTGGTATTATTTGTTAAGAAGAAGGATTGATCAATAAGAATGTGCATTGATTACCGGGAATGAATAAATTAACGATAAAAAATAAGTATCCTCGTCCAAGAATTGATGATTTGTTTAATCAATTGGTTGGGGCTATTTACTTTTCTAAGATTGATTTACGATCCAGTTATCATCAGCTGAAGATTCGGGGTGAAGATGTGTCGAAAACGACATCCCGTACACGTTATGGGCACTATAAATTTTTGGTTATGCCATTTGGACTTACAAATGCACCTGTAGCATTTATGGATATGATGAATAAAGTATGTCGTTCATATCTCGATAAATTTTGATTGTATTTATTAATGATATTCTGATATACTCTCGATCAGAGGAAGAGCATGCTCACCATTTACGACTACTTCTGGAATTATTGAAACAAGAAAAATTGTATGCTAAGATGTCAAAATGTGAGTTATGAGTGCGAGAGGTACAATTTTTGGGCCATGTTATTTCGGAATTGGGCATCAAGGTGGATCCTCTTAAAATTGAAGTCATCGAGAGGTAGGAATCGCCGAAAACACCAACATAAATCATAAGTTTTCTTGGGTTGGCAAGGTATTATCGCAAGTTTATACAGGATTTCTCTCGTATAGCTACTCCATTAACCAGGTTGACGAAGAAGAATGTAAGTTTTGAATGGGAAAAGGATCAAGCTCGGTCTTTTCAAACATTGAAAGATAAATAATGTAGTGCACCAATGCTATCCTTGCTAGATGGGACGGAAGATTTTGTGGTTTATAGTGACACCTAAAAAATGGGTTTGGGTTGCGTACTGATGTAACATGGGAAGGTAATTGCTTATGCTTCAAGGCAATTAAAGGAACATGAAAAATAGTATCCTACTCATGATATGGAATTAGCAGTTGTAGTGTTTGCTTTAACGATTTGGAGGCATTAATTATATGGAACGAAATGTCAGATTTTCACAGATCATAAGAGTCTACAACATTTGTTCCATAAGAAAGATTTGAACATGCGCCAAAGATGATGGTTAGAATTGGTTAGTAATTATGATTGTGGGATATTGTATCATCCGGGAAAGGCGAATGTGGTAGCTGATGCTTTAAGCCGTCAAGAGAAAAGTGGTACCATCAAAGCTATAGCCTTAAGAGTTGAGTTACTACCGAGTATTCATGATGAACTGCAAAAATTTCAAAATGAAGCTATGAAAGAGAATAATATTAAACAAGAAAGACTAAGTGAAATGGTATCTGAATTGGAAAAGAATGACAGGGGATAATGGATCTTCCAAAACAAATCTTGGGTATTGTGTTATGGTGATCTTAAAAACGTATTTTAACTGAAGCTCACAAATCATGTTTTGCTATCCACACAGGTACAAACAAAATGTATCAGGACAAGAAAAAATATTATTGGTGGTTGGGCATGAAAAAAGATATAGCCAAACATGTTGAGTAGTGTATGACATGTTTACAAGTAAAGATAGAACACCAACATCCATGTGGTAACTTGCAGTATTTAGAAATACCGAACTGGAAATGGGATCACGTTACTATGGATTTCATAACCAAATTTTTGAGAACACCAAGAGGTTATGATGCCATCTGGGTTATTGTGGATCGGTTATCCAAGTCTGCTCATTTTCTACCAATGAAAGAATCATACTCAATAGGACGATTAAAAAAATGGTATATTGATGAGGTAGTGACACGTCATGTTGTTCCATTATCAATAATTTCTGATCGAGACCGTCGATTCACGTCTATGTTTTTGGAAGAGTTTTCAAAGAGAGATGGGTTTACAGATTAAGTTAAGTACAGCTTATTATTCTCAAATGGATGGACAAAGTGAACGAACTATCCAAACACTAGAAGATATGTTTAGAGATTGTGTTATTGATTTTGGAGGATCGTGGGATAATCATTTGGCTTTGGTGGAATTCTCTTACAACAACACTTATCATTCGAGCATTCCAGCCTCACATGTTGAGGTTCTATATGGACGAAAATGTCGAACTCCTTTTGTGTTGGAATGAGATAGGTGAGAAACAATTAGTTGGGCCTGAGTTAGTGCAGCAAACAACAAATAAAATTTTTCAAATCTAGGAACAAATGAAAATGGCTCAAGATCGGCAAAGAAGTTTTGCACATAAACGTCGAAAACCGATTGAGTTTCAAATTGGAGATAGAGTAATGTTAAAGGTATCACCG
This sequence comes from Cynara cardunculus var. scolymus, assembly GCF_001531365.2. NCBI lineage: Eukaryota > Viridiplantae > Streptophyta > Magnoliopsida > Asterales > Asteraceae > Cynara > Cynara cardunculus. The sequence continues at coordinate 30,230,907 of NC_037544.1, read as the reverse complement.
TGGAAGGGAGTAGTACGCTTTGGAAAAAAAGGAAAGTTGAGCCCAAGGTATATTGGACTCTTTCCTATCATTGAAAGAACTGGAGAGATGTCATACAAACTAGAACTTCATTTGAAGTTAAGTGGTATTTCATGTGTCAAATTTGAGGAAGTGTTGTAAATCCAAAAGTAGTTGTGCCTTTACCAAAAATTAAGATTGATGAGAAATTATGTTTTAAAGAGACCCCTGAACCCATTATTGACTTCAAGGTAAAGAAATTGCGGAATAAAGAGATTGGGTTAGTGAAAGTTCAGTGGAATTATCATAAAAGACCGGAAGCCACCTGGTAATCAGAGACAGAGATACGGATAAAATATCCTCATTTATTTACTTAGTGGAATTCGGGGATGGAATTCTTGTAAGGATGGGATGTTGTAATATTCAGTTTACAGATATAGTTGATCTGGTATTAAAATAGTTTGGTAATGGGAAGTTCGGGGTTAGTATTTGGCATTCATGGGTTGGAGAGGAATCGATCTATGGTTCCTTCTCTATAATCAAATTTGAGTAGTGTAATTATAAATATATATATATATATGTATGTATGTATGTGTATGTGTATGTGGACTTTATTATGGGAAAGTTGCATGGCAAGCACCCTTGAGGTCAGTTATGCACTTGCTATAGGAGAGGGTTTACTGATTTTATAGCAAGTGCATGTGAATAGGAGAGGGTTTACTGATTTTTTTTGTTATCTAAAAAACTTCTTTGGGGAAACTTGGAAGATCATAGAGTAAAAGCAATTTTCAAAGTTAATTGTAAGGCAAAGGTGAGTTCTACTTCTTTTAGTATATCTGGTTATCATATGTTCACAATACAATTGAATCTAGTACTGGTTTTATGTTGTTTTAATGAGATTCAACTTTATATGAATAATGCTACTTCATCGCTTGATAAATTTCTTAAGAACTAAGCTTATCGGACAAAGCCTGTCCGATGAGGCTCCTCACCAGTCAAAGCAGTGTCCGGATATGTATCTTCACCGGCTAAAGCAGTGTCTGGATATGTACCCTCACCGGCCAAAGTTGTGTCCGGATATGTACCTTCAGCGGTCAAAGCAGTGTTCGGATAAGAACTTTCATCGGACAAGACAGTTTCCGGGTATGACCATATGTTGTAGTTTTATCATGTAACCTCTTCTTCGGATACAGTGTTGTCCAGATAAGATCAAGTCTGTCCACTAACCTCATATCCGGACATAGTACTGTCCTGATAGGACTACATACTACACAGCAATCTCTTCAGGAAGTGAATTATATCTGGTTGAACCGCGATAGATGAAATGACGCTGTAAATGCGAGAGATAAAATGGTGGTGTAACCGCGAGAGATGAAATGGCGATGTAACCGTAATAAATGAAATGACGTTGTAACCGCGAGAGATGAAATGGCGGTATAACCACGATAGATGAAATGACGGTGTAACCGTGAGAGATGAAATGGACTTGTAACCGTGAGAGATGAAATGGCGGTGTAACCAGTGTATAAATACTTCATTAAGGTTCAGGTTTGAACTATTTTGGTTTTCGAAGTAAGTTATGTTCTGTGAAACGGAAATGTACTCACTAGGTTTTTTGGTCTAACGCTCAATTATTGCACTAATTTGCAAGTCATCCATCATCGCAGAATAAAGGCAAAAGAAAAATGTACAGAAGTGATATTTAGAAGAAGATGTTATTTTTCGATAAAAGTTTTTATTAACATACCAATATTTTGATATGTGAAACATCTTGGAATGTTTGTATAACTTTGATATGATGGAAGTGGAAATGTGTGATATTAACTTTTGTATATTAGTACTGTATCTCGTATGTTAGGTTGTTTCAAAAGATTTCGTGAATTCGTACTATTTTGTGTTTGGAGGGTTGTTTCATTTTGTTGAAAAGTCAGGTGTTAAACTAGATAACAGAAATGTTGTTGCATATAACAAATATCTTTTGAAAAGATATCAGGTACACATATATTTTGAGTGGTGCAATCAGGCTTCTTCTATTAAGTGTTCGTTCAAATATATCAACAAGGGTCCGGATAGAGCTACTGTTGCAGTTGTAGAAAGCAGTAATGAAGAAGATAATAATAATTCCTTTGATGAAATAAAGGAATATTATGATTGTAGATATGTATCTGAATATGAAGCTTCATGGCGTATATTTGGGTACGATGTTCATTACATGACTCCTTCTATTTTGAGGCTTCCTTTCCATCTTCCTAGACAACAAAAAGTCGTTTTTGGTGCTCAAGATGATATTGAAAATGTCATAAACAGACCTTCTATGACGTCTTCAATGTTCTTAGCTTGGATGAAGTGTAATGAACTTTATCAAGAAGTAGAAAACTTACTTATGTTGAATTCCCTACACAGTTTGTGTGGAAACTGGAAGAGCGATGTTGGGATCGAAAGAAAAAATGTTGTTGTTACGAAATCAAAGGATTCGTAACCGGGTGATTGGAATTAGAAAAGAAATGAACTACATATGAAAGAAGAAACTTACAGACTTCAATTCTCTAGAGGAAATTTCAGGGAATAACTCCCTTCTCTAACAAACATAGAGCCTAACAAAATTCTTATTCTCTGCATGCCCCTCATGTCAGGAAGGCACCACTTATTTAAACAACCAAATGCTCAACTAACTTTCTATTTTTATTGGGCCTTGGCCCGTCTGGAATAAACTCTCCACACACTGGGCTTATTCACCACAGCTGGACCACAACTATTTGCTTCTGTATCAGTTGGCACCCCTTCAAAAATGGTCTTGTCCTCAAGACCCGCTTCCGGAAATTGCGTCTGTATCACCAATGCATCTTCCCAAGTAGCTTCTTCCAACGGTCGTGCACGCCATTTAATGAGCCATTGCTCAACAGCATCACCATGACGATCAATGGTTCGTATGGCGCGGATGGATTCCGAAAACATCTGATCAGCAACCTCTAAATCCAATTCAGCTGGTAAGTCGGCTTCGCCCGTCACACCTTGTACCACCTTTTTTAGTAATGAAACATGAAACACAGGATGTACCTTAGAGGTCACTGGTAATTTTAGCCTATACGCCACAGACCCAATCCTGTCCAGAACCTCAAATGGAGTTTCCAAGCAACGATTAATCACCTCCGTTTGACCATCGGACTCCGGATGGTAAGAAGAGCTCATGTGTAAACGGGTACCTTGTAAACGAAACAGCTCCTGCCAGAAATGACTCATAAAAACCGGGTCCTGGTCACTAACAAATGACTTTGGAATTCCATGTAGTCGAACTACCTCCTTGACAAAAATATCTGCCACATTTCGAGCGGTGTAAGGGTGCTTAAGCAAAATAAAGTGGCTGTATTTGGAAAGTCTGTCCACCACCACCAGCAAAGCGTCAAAACCCTTGGATTTCGGCAATCCGAGGATGAAATCCATGAACAAGTGTTCCCAAATTGCTTGCCTCCGAAATATCCAAAGGCTGTAAAAGGCCCGTCGGGGTGAGTGAACTGGTCTTACAACGTTGGCACACATCGCAAGCTTGTACAAAGCGTTGGACCATCGAACTCATGCCCGACCAATAGATGTTGGCAGCCAATCGATGGTAAGTACGATAATAACCCGAGTGACCGCCAATAGCTGACTTGTGAAATTCAGCCAATAATTCTGGAATCCACTCGGAATTACGAGGGATAACTAATCGACCCTTGTAGTAAAGGATTCCAGACCGAACTTCGTAACCTGGCACAGAACCTGGTTGTTGTTGGCATGTTTGCATCAGTTGTTGGAGATCGGGATCAGACATGGCTTTCTCCACTAATTGCGCACCCTGAACCCAAATTGGTTGGAAAAATGTGGCGGTGCACAGTTCCCCGTAGTCATCGCGTCTGGACAGAGCGTCTGCTGCCCTGTTCTCCCTACCTGCCTCATAGCAGATGTCGAAGTGATACCCCAGCAACTTCGCGACCCAGTTTTGCTGATTGGGAGTGGTGATACATTGATGTAACAAGTGCTTTAAACTTTTCTGGTCACAATACACCGTAAACGTCGTTCCCAAGAGATAGCTTCGCCAATGTTGTACAGCAAAAGCTAACGCCATGATTTCACGTTCGTAGGCTGATTTCGCCAAATTGCGGTCGGATAACGCTTTACTAAAGAAAGCAATCGAGCGATGTTGTTGCATCAATACCGCACCTATTCCTCGCCCGGAAGCATCACATTCCACCACGAAAAGGGCCGAGAAATTAGGAAGTGCGAGGATCGGGGCTGAAGTAATCGCGTGTTTAAGACGGTCGAATGCTTGTTGAGTGTCTTCATCCCAATGAAAATTATCTTTCTTGGTGATATCGGTTAAAGGTTTAGCGATTACCCCGTAATTACCGTAATTACGAACGAATTTACGGTAATAACCCGTGAGGCCCAAAAAACCTCGGACGCCTTTAACTTGCCTAGGCGTCGGCCACTCTAGAACCGCTTGTATCTACTTAGGGTCCATTGAAACACCTTCGCCATCAATGATATGCCCCAAATACTCCACCGATATTTGGCCAAAAGAACATTTCTTCCGATTAACCACGAATTGATGGGTGACTAATGTGGCCAACGTGAATGACAAATCCAACAAATGTTGTTCTCACGTCAGACTGTACACTAGGATATCGTCAAAAAACACCACAATAAACTTCCTTAAATAGGGTCGAAAAATATCGTTCATGATTGCTTGGAAGGTCGCGGGGGCGTTAGTTAGCCCGAAAGGCATTACCAGATACTCGTAATGACCGTCGTGCGTCCGGAAAGCGGTCTTCTCGATACTCTCGGGCCTCATTCTAATCTGATTGTACCTCGATTTAAGGTCCAATTTAGAGAAAAATTTAGTACCCCTAAGTTCATCAATTAGCTCATCCACCACTGGAATTGGATGTTTATCTGGGATGGTAGCCTTATTCAAAGCTCGGTAGTCGACACATATTCTCCACGACTGATCCTTCTTACGTACCAAAATCACCGGGCTGGAATAGGAGCTGTTGCTAGGTCGTATAACCCCTAATTTCAGCAGCCCATGCACTTGACGCTTGATTTCAGCCTTGTGAGCGTGTGGATAATGATACGGACGGACGCACACAGGACCCTGATTTGGGAAGAGATTGATGGCATGATCTCTTGACCGCGTCGGAGGTAAACCCGACATTTCGTCAAAGACCGAAGCATATTGAGCAAATAAACCCAACAATTCCTGCGATTGACACGGAGAAAGAGTCAACAATTCCTCTACTACACACAATGAAGACTCGGCTACTGTTAACCAGCTTTGTAAGGATGATTGAACCTGACCAGGAAAAGACGTTCCCATCAAGCATACCTCTCTATCGTTGTATTTGATTCGCATAGTGTGAAGCTCCCAATTGTGGACAACTTCGCCTAGTGCCTTCAGCCACTCAATTCCCAACACCATGTCCAGATTGCCCATCTCAAAGAGTAGCGCATCGATCGTGAACTCACATTCGTCCAAGACGATCGGAAGATTCACACACTTCCGAATTACAAAGACTTTATGCTCGTCTCCGAGTTTGATTTGTATTCCCGAAAACGTGGTTATCAACAAATCCAACGCCTCCGTCAATCTCCTGGAAATGAAGTTATGAGTAGCCCCGCTATCTACCAGCACAACTATCGGAATTTCGTGAAGTAACCCTTCCAACTTCATTGTTTGTAGCTTAGGGTCAGATATAGCATCTGCACCCATGAATTCCAATATTGAACACTCACCTGTAGCGAATTCTCCCTCGTTAATGGTTTCCTCCGGCGAATCCATCCTTGATTGCTCACCCTCCTTATCAACTTTCTCATCGTCTGCTAATAACAACACCTGAAAATTGGCTTCCGGGCATTTGTGTGAGGGACCAAACTGTTGTCCGCATTTGAAGCACAAACCCTTCCGACGCCTGTCCTCCCATTCCGATCGTGAAAGAGATCTGACCCCTCGATTCCTCATCCCTGAGTTCGATGTTGAATCAGTCCGTTGAGGGCTTATCACCGATGCAATAAAAGTTGGCCTAGGGATCGATTTCGTCAGATTAATTGAGCGTCGATCCAAATTAGAGGAAGTCGATTGGGCCTTGTTAACGTTTTGGCCCACTGGGCCTATTGGTAAACCAAAATGGACCTGATCGGAGACCGACTTAGGGGCTTGATATCGATACCTCGCAGAAAGCTTCGAATGCTCTGATGGTTGTAGCATCTCCTCCACATCCTTCGCAAGATACATGGCATCCAATCTCGTTTGAGGACGATGCAGCCTCACCCATTGCTTGATTTTTGGCTGCAACCCCGCCAGAAAATACCCTAACGCCTGTGATTCCGGAAGACGTGGAATCAAAGATAACAGATACTCGAAATCATCGATGTAATCGTGAATCGAATCAATCTGCTTAATAGTGGATAACTGCTCATAAGGGTTTTGAATCTCTAAACCACCGAAACGTTGCAGTAATTCTCGAGTTAATTGCTCCCAACTCAAGTTTTCATGAATATTTTTCACCACTGTGAACCAGTGTTGTGCTACTCCCGTCATGCTCAATTGAGCCAATCGAGTACGCAACTCAAGAGCAGTCCCATGGATTTCAAAATATAATTCAGCCTTAGTAATCCAATCACGAGGATCGTATCATCCAAATTCAGGTAGTTTAATTTTTTTAGCCGCACAGTATTGGGGATTACCTGTTAGATCGGATCTGAAATTGGAGTTGAAAAGAGGTGGAAATAAGCCCAATCCAGACGATTCTGCCATTTCAGGGTCCTTCCCTTGCTGATTTTTCACCCACGACATCATATATTTCCTGAATCCCCTCTCTTCCTCCTGATCCTCCATCATATTCTTCAACGATGCCTTAATCTCCTGAACATCAATCTACAACTGTTGAATCTGACCTTCATGGCCCTCGATATGTGCTTGCAAATATGTCTCCATCGAAATCCGGCAGGTCGGACCAATGTTATGAAATCAAAGGATTCGTAACCGGGTGATTGGAATTAGAAAAGAAATAAACTACAGATGAAAGAAGAAACTTACAGACTTCAATTCTCTAGAGGAAATTCCAGGGAATAACTCCCTTTTCTAACAAACGTAGAGCCTAACAGAATTCTTATTCTCTGCATGCCCCTCATGTCAGGAAGGCACCACTTATTTAAACAACCAAATGCTCAACTAACTTTCTATTTCTATTGGGCCTTGGCCCGTCTGGAATAAACTCTCCACACACTGGGCTTATTCACCACAGTTGGACCACAACTATTTGCTTCTATATCAGTTTTTCAATTGGAAGAGTTCATTTAGTTTCTCTTACTAGGTAAAGCATATTATTTAAGAATTCTTTTGAATAAATTCAAAGGTCCTAAATCATTCGAAGACTTTCGTACATTAATGGAGATATATTTCCTACTTTTAGAGATGCATGTTATGCTCTTGGGATTTTAGATGATGACGAGGAATATGTTGATTCCATTGAAGAAGCAAGTTTAACTGGATCTGGTTTTTATCCACGGTCTTTATTTGCAACCATGTTGATTTCAAATAGTCTGTCTAGACCTGAATTTTTTTGGCAAAAAACATGACAATACTTGGCAGATGGGATTCTTTACAATCAACGAATTGCACTAAAGTCTTTAGGTATGTTAATTATCTATTTAAATATGGGAAAAGTACAATAAAAACCAATGGATTTTTTTGTTTGGAATGATTAAGTCCTTGGACTTTTTTTTGGAACAAATAAGTCCTTGGACATTCCAAAACATGTTAAATATGTCCTTGGACAATTTTTTGGAACAAATTAGTCCTTAGACATTCCAAAATATGTTAAATAAGTCATTGGACAATTTTTTGAACAAATAAGTCCTTGGACATTCCAAAAATTGTTAAATAACTCCTTGGACAATTTTTGGAACAAATAAGTCATTGGAMATTCCAAAAAATGTTAAATAACTCCTTGGACAATTTTTGGAACAAATAAGTCATTGAACAATCCAAAACATGTTAAATAACTTCTTGAACTTTTATAAAACATGTTGGATACATTCTTATGACTTGTACACCTAGTTAAAGTGGTAAAATAGTGGAAAAAAAATCCGGAAAAAACCCCAATGAACATTCATATTTTGAACGATAAATTGGTAAAATAGTGGAAAAAAATCCAGAAATATATTTTGTCAGTGATTTTTTAAACTAAAAAAAATAAAAAAAAATTATAAAATATATTATTTTTAATTAAAATAAATTTCACCAGTAATCTTTTTAAATCTTTTTTTAATTTAAAAAATCACATACATGATATATATATTTTTAATTAAAATAAATTTAATAATAATTATTTTTTTTTGTTTGAAAAATCACTGACAGAATATATTTTAATTTTAATTAAAATAAACTTTATCAAAAATCTTTTTTAAATGTAATTATTTTTTTGTAAATGTAAGTACTTTTTTGTTATATTTGTTTAATTTTATAGATCTAAATACTTTTTAGTTCAAAAAATATTTAGGGGCTTAATCGTTCAAAATATGGATGTTCATTGGGTTTTTTTCCCGATTTTTTTCACTATTTTACCACTTTAACTAGTTGTACAAGTCATAAGAATGTATCCAACATGTTTTATAAAAGTTCAAGAAGTTATTTAACATGTTTTGGATTGTTCAAGGACTTATTTGTTCCAAAAATTGTCCAATGAGTTATTTAACATTTTTTGGAATGTTCAAGGACTTATTTGTTCCAAAAATTGTCCAATGAGTTATTTAACATTTTTTGGAATATTCAAGGACTTATTTATTCCAAAAATTGTCCAAGGTCTTATTTAACATATTTTGGAGGAATGTCCAAGGACTTATTTGTTCAAAAAAATTGTCCAAGGACTTATTTAACATGTTTTGGAATGTCCAAGGACTTATTTGTTCCAAAAAAAAATCTAAGGACTTAATCATTCCAAACAAGAAAATCCATTGGTTTTTATTGTACTTTTCCCTTTAAATATTTATACAATTATTATTTAAATACAAACTAATTTATTGTTTTATTATTTCTTAAATATTATGTTTTTTTTTCTTAAATTTTTTAGCTATAATTTCTATGTAATGGTTGTTTACATTTACATTATATATTTCATAGGTTTATCCATCAATGAAGAACAAGGCAAGAACTTGACATTGTTCAAGATTGAAAAGGTTTTACTTCGTAAAAATTCCAGCCTGGAAAAATTCATGACTATGCCTTACCCTGATGATGATTCTCTTGAGTCTTCATACAATCATTTGATTATGAAGGAGCTAGATTACGACATTGCTAATCCATGGAATGAGTTTCATCAACTTGTAGGTGCTTTAACAAATGAGCAACGAATTGTTTATCATGATATCATCACAGCGGTTCAAAATAACCAAGAAGGTGTGGTTTTTGTATATGGTTATGGCGGAACAGGTAAAACATTTCTGTGTATGACATTATCTGCATCAATAAGATCTAAAAGAAAAATTGTTTTAAACGTTGCTTCGAGTGGTATTGCTTCTTTACTTCTTACAGGAGGTAGGACAACACACTCTCGCTTTCATATTCCTCTAATTCTTAAAGAAGATTCTCTTTGTTACATAAATCCAGATAGTGATGTTGCTAAGTTACTAAAGAAGACTACGTTGATTATATGGGAATATAGGATGAAGCACCAATGGTTCATAGACATGCATTTAAATCATTGGATAGAAGTATGAATGATATTTTTGGTAGTCGAGGCATTAGTGACTCGGAAATGCTTTTTGGTGGCAAAGTAGTTGTTTTTGGTGAAGATTTCAGACAAATTCTGCCGGTTAGTCCTAACGCAAGTAGACAAGACATTGTTAATGCATCATTAAGTTCATCTTACATTTTGGAAAAAATGTAAAGTTCTAAGGTTAACTAAAAACATAAGGTTAACTGTTGGTAGTCAAGCTTTTGAAATCGAACAGACAAGGGTTTTTACAGACTAGCTTTTGGATTTAGGAGAAGACAAGGTTGGTAGTGTGAATGACAGTGAGGCAATTATTGATATACCTGATGATCTTCTCATTACCGATTCAATAGATCATATATCTGCATTAATTGAATTTGTCTACCCTTCATTTCTTGTAAATATCAAAATTTCATCCCATTTTCAGGAAAGAGTAATACTTGCACCAAAGCATGAAGTCGTTCAAGAAATGAACGACTGTTTGCTATTGTTTTTTCCAGAAGACGAAAAAGAGTACCTAAGTTTAGATAGTCTATGTGAATCATAGCAGAATCACAACCAGTTTGATAAAACTTTGTACTCACCTGATGTCTTAAATGGTCTTAAATTATCGGGTTTGCCAAACCATAAGATATTACTAAAAATCGGTGTTCCAATTATGTTACTAAGGAATATTGATCAGAAATATGGGTTATATAATGGAACTAGACTACGGGTGTTATTTTTGGGAAATCGGGTTATAGAAGCAGAGATCATATCTGGAAGCAATGTTGGAAGCCAAACATTTATTCCAATAATTCTTTGACACCTACAGATAAAAGGATTTCATTCAAGTTTCAAAGAAGACAATTTCCAGTTGTTGTATGTTTTATCATGACCATAAATAAATGACAGGGACAATCATTATCGAAGGTTGGTTTGTTTATGAGACAACCAGTCTTCACCCATAGTCAGTTGTATGTTGCTTTATCTAGAGTAAGCAAGGTTTAAAAATATTAATTATAGATGATGATGGTATATTTAGCAATAGAACAAAGAATGTTGTATATAAAGAAGTATTTGGTAATTTATGATACGTGGTTTTTATTTTATTTATATGAAATTATCTTTTACATCCTATCATAAATTTTGTTTTACAAAGTCTTGATATTTATTCATATTTTTATTAATTTTTTACAAATCTCAAAAACAATTCTGAAGGAAAAAAAGCTTGGAAAAATAACATCGTACTTTCGATTATCATTCATATTTGTAACATAAGTTTTCTGACATGATTTTATTTTTAAATTACTCCGTGTAATACACGGATTCAAACCTAGTGTATATATATATATATATATATATACATACATACATACGCACACACATATAGGGGCTCATTCAAGGAAAAACTAAGTTGTTTGTGGTAACCGTGAGATCCAATATCAACCATACAAATTAATAATCAATGGTTGAAAATAAAAGAAAAATTAATTACTGAAATTCCAAAAATAACTCTCTAATATTTAATGTGAGTATGTAAATAAGGGCAAAAGGGTCATTTTTTTTTAATTTAATGAGACTATTTTGAGCGTCTTAGAAATCCGTTAATCTTCTAAAATTACATTTCATCATATCAAAACAAAAAATACAAAAGATCCTGTTGGTTGTGCGAGAAGAGGTGGAAAACAATTGGTAGGCTTTGGTTGAACATGTTGTGTTATATTGTGGTAAAAAATATTGTGGTTTCATGTGTTACCCAAAAGATTATGGTTTCAACAAAGATGTGAAGTTGATGCATAAACACAAGAAAATAATCCAGTCAATGAGCATTCAACTACACTTTGTGTAATATCTCAATCACATAGTAGCAAACCATACAAGACAACCTC
>NC_037544.1:30120654-30218975 GCF_001531365.2 Cynara cardunculus var. scolymus | reverse complement strand
TGTGAGATCCAATCTCAACCACAAATCAACGAATAAATTAGGAAATTAATAATTATGGTAGTTTGAGTTAAAATTATAATTAGAGGGCATTTTAGATATATTTAGAAAACTCCTCTCTCCTCTCTCATCTCTCCGGCCTCCGATGAACATTAATCCGGCATGTACCAAGTAATCACAAAGATACACAATRTGATACCCATTGTGATATACTGTGATACCAACTATGATACCAACTCAAACCTTAAAAACAAATATACACAATGTGATACCCATTGTGATATACTGTGATACCGATTTTACCAGAGGCCGGAGATTGGAGGTCGGAGAGATGAGAGAGAAGAGTGGAGTTTTTTAAAAATACCTAATATGCCCTCTAATTATAATTTTAACTCAAACTACCATAATTATTAATTTCCTAATTTATTCGTTGATTTGTGGTTGAGATTGGACCTCACAGTTACCACAAACTATTCAGTTCTCATTTGATTAGACCCATATATATATATATATATATATATATATATCGGAAAGAGTTCAAACAAGAACCCTTGTAATTTACGAAAATGCGAAAACATTCTCTAAGCCAAGAATTATGTTTCAAATCACATTTTAAGAGAAGTTAAAAGAATTTTTCAAATTTGAGTAAATATTAAAACAATTTTAAAAATTCTGAAGACGTAGAAGGGTAAAATTGGAAATTGATATCTTAAAATTCAAATAACACGATATTCAATATTCTGATTATCTAGGTAGTGATAATCATCAATACCGATCGTGGGTTATCACAACTGCACAACGATACAAGCCTATTAGATTAAATCGAAAACAAGGAAATGGCAAGTTTTGGACGAGTTAGGGCGAGTAGTTGATTTCGAAGGAGTCGAGGAAGAAGATCAAAGGTATGCGTTTAATAACACAACTTAATCACATATTATGACACCTCGATAGGGGTTCGGTAGATGTCTATAATCAACTAGGACTTCGATCGATTAGGGATTTGATGAGAGAATGTCTATCACAGTTGAGGGCATGGTCGAGAAATCAAACAGGCCATCTTTCACAACCCCAAAAATCGACAATATATTGGTTTGATTAAGAAAGACCTTTTGATTGATAAATAGAGTTTGTTCAATTATTAACAACACTAGGGAAAATCGATTAATAATGTATGTAATTGCCATGTTGCATGTTTATCACAATTGAGAGCATATGCGAGAAATCGAACAGGACAACTATCACAACTCCAGAAATTGGTATTATATTGGTTTGATTAACACCTTTTGATTGATAAACAAAGTTTGTTCAATTATTAACAACACTAGGGCAAAATCGATTAATATAGAATGTATGTAATGGCAAGATTGCTTGCTTATCACATAATTATCAGAGTTTTGTTAGGAGACATTCACAATGGAAACCGTATATATCCCCTATGTTTTGGTCGATAAAACAGTTTATACGATTACCAACAACAATACGGCTAATCGAGTAATGTTCAATATATATATATATATATATATATAACTGTCGGATTGTTTGGTTATCACATGATTATCATAGTTAATATCACAAAGATCGAATCTTAAGATACAGAAAACGATGGGGAGAAAACGATAGGGACGTGAGATTGTACGTGATCATATTCCTATAAAAAATCATTGGTTAATTACAATTAATTAAAATAACAAAAAAAATTATAAAAAATACATAATTACACTATTATCCTTATTGATTTATTTTTATTTATTATAATTTAAATTGTTGGTTAAAAAGGTTAGAAACCCAAAACTGTTTACACATTTTCGCAAAATAGAGGGGTTCTCGTTTAAACTCTAACACACACACACACACACATATACACACACACACATATATATATATATATATATATATATATATATATATATATAGAACATAAATAGTTCAAGTTTAGTCGATATAGGACTCTAATATGCATCCTTCAACGGAGGCTAGACTCGCACAAATGATCCCAAAGTGTTGAAAGGGGGTTTGACGGGTGAAGGGGCATGGTAAATGCAAATTGCCTCAGGTCTCAAATCCTTAAAGCAGTAGATTTTGATTTTGATACCATATAAAATTATATGAAACCCTATATTTACTCTTCAAAAAGGATTTTATAAGAGAAGTTAAGTTCCAACACATAAATAAAAAATGGTCCGAATTTAAATGACATAAAACTTTAACAAGAAATTATCAAAGTGAACCACAAAGTAGGAAGTGTGCCAATTGGGCATATTGACATAAAACTAAAACTACCCGAACAAAAATGACCGACCACCAGCCGATATGCTCCAAGATAGCTTTGGAGTCTTAATCAAGTAGCTAGTGAATCCGAGTATCCAACGAAGATTGTCTTCCTTTTGCTTTTTTTCGCTTAAACTATTGTTTTAATAAGCCTGTGGAATATTTCTTATATGATTTAATTATTATTTTTCTTCTAGTTGTTATATTGTTAATAACCAATATGTTCAATATAATATACAATAAATAATTATAATATATTTAAATTTATATATGATAAACACCAGCAACAACCATTTTTCAGAAGACATAATGGAAAGTATTTCTAATTTTTTATACGATTTCAACATACTATTTATTATTCATAGAAAAATACACTCGAATATAATGTTTGGATATGTCACTAGTCAATTGTAATTATAATTATAAATAACATTAATCATTATAAAAAGAGTAAATTACTTCAATCTTCTATGTGTTTTGCTAAAATTCAACAAATTAACACTACAATCTTGAAATTACATTAGATTCGTTGTCGTTTTAATTTGCTTATTCCACTCTTCTAATAGGCTTTAAGTCCAACTTAACTTCATAAGTAATTAAATGAATAATACCCACTTTGCACTTCTCCGATCACCCCTCATGTTCCTCTTGTAGACACATAATTTAACAGGATTTTACTTGATTTTATTATTGATGTGTTAAGATATGATAGGGTGCAATTTTAGCTCATAGTCATTAAGTTATATAAGCCTGAGAGACAGTTGTCTCATAATAGTTCCTAATAGGGTTGAGAGTTTCTATTGTCAATGATGATGTCACATGCTCGAACTGGTTGGGAGTAATGATAGATTAAGGAAATCAGGTCATCGACGACACACCTAAGAGTATCAAAAGAATCCAAACTCGAATACACCATCTGAACCGAATGAACTTTAGGTTATTTAAACTTAAATATCAAAATAATCCAAAAAAACACTAAAATTGCATCTCTTCTACCATGGTCAATTATTTGTTCATCCTATCATATTCTTCAATGTTTTTCTAAGCATAGAAGAAGGTAGGATGGGGGAGGGACAAAGGAGTAAAAAATAGTGTGATATGAAGATATATATATGTAATACCAGCTAATAACATTGATAAATTAAATAAGAAAGGGAAAAAAGATATGGCATCTTGTGCCCAAAAAGTCCTTTTTGCCATGTTCTCATCCTATCATGTTCTCCACTTCGGCCAGTCATGGTTCATGTGTGCCTTCCCTCTACCTCCACGTGGCGTTCTAGGGGCATGTAGGAGTTTTTTCTTCTTTTAATTTATGTGTTGGAATATATAGTATGGACTTCATTAAAGTTGTGTTTTAATATATATATATATATATATATATATAATAACAAAAAGAGAGAACAAATCTGTGATAGCAAATAACAAATTGTATATGTGACATGAATAGTCTTCTCACCTTTGGCCTTCATCATAGGTAAGAGATAAAGCTTGCACATATACATAAATATCTATTTCAAACCTTGTTTTTGAATGAGTAATATTAATATTTTTGTGTTTCATTTGATTTTTAAAAATTGTTTGATGTATGGTTACAGTTTTTATGTATACACTTTTGACCTTTAAAGCTCAAACTTAAACCAATCAAAGTGGTTCTTTTTTCGTTCTCTCCTACATGTCGGAGAACAACTTCTCTCCAAAACAATAATCTGTCGATCTTGATGAGTAGGGAATAATAAGAAGATTACGTATCCTATTCTTTCAACCATATATGGGTATAATGCATCGCATTATCCTATCCAACCATTGGTATGAGATTCTTTCAATCTTCTCTCTACTATCACGGTTATCACCCACAAATAATACGTATCGAGTTAAACGTGTGTAGGCTAAAATGTAGCTATATTTGTTTAATGGTAATTGAAATGTCAAACATATCTTTTCTAGTGTCTAAGATGTTTCATTTGTATCTTTGGTCATTATGCTTTATGATGTTATTATTTGTTGCTTAATTTTAGCGTTAAATAAAATCTTTTATGATGGTTTCGAATTTGATCATTTTTCGAAGAATTCTGTCATTTTGTAATGTTCCGTAACCTATTCGTGGATAAGTTCTTATAAATCAATCCTTAATGTTCGATATAACTTTCGTAATTGAACCGATAAAAATATGATGTAATATCTATTTTGTTTGTCTTTCAAGTTTGTGCTTAAATGAACTAGAGACTTGTATAAAGTCCATGTAGTAAAATATGTATATGTCAATTATGATCAAAATGGTATCACGATGTTCTATAAGCATGTTGATGTGCTAGGATGTTAAATGTGGTATCATGTATTTTGGAACACGTGGAACTTTTTGACAAAGCACTACTTAAAAGAAATAATTGAAATTAGCAAAACGACCTATAACGAAATCCGGGTTATTATATGCGTTCTCGCCAATACTACTAAAAACTGAGCATCATTTACAGATTTTTCTGGCGTAATTTCGGTTGAAAAAACACCGAGGAATTTTCGATGGATTCCAAAAAAATCAACTTCTGTTGATTTCTACTACAAATCCGTCATTGAATTTTTTTTTTTTTTTAAAAACTTTATTTCGATAACTTCTACGGATTTGTGATGAATTTTTTAATTATTTATTATTTTAGAAAATCGTCGTAAATCCGTCAGAAATCTATTACAAAATTGGTCTAATATTAAAAAAAGTTAATTAAATTATATAACATTTCCGATGAGATATCCTCACAAGCAAACACGAGTGGATCATCTTTTATAGATAGTCAGTTGTGTACCTATTTTTCCTTTGATGTTTATCTATTTCATTTATACTTCTTATTAAAGATTCTAATGGTTTATTGTATTTGTAGTTAATTAACGACTTATAGTTCCAAGTTCAAGAAATGCGCACTCGAGATGAGATCCAACAGAAGCAGAAGGAGGTTAATGAAATTCTCTGCCGAGAGGAGACCCAGAGAAGGGAAGATGAGATCCGGAAGAAAGAGTATGCAAACATGATGGATATGGTGAAGAGGTATATACAATCTCAACAGTTTTCGTTGACCCATCCGTAATAGATTTGATGTATTGTATTTATGAATTATTATCACCGAACAATCATACTTTAATTCTGTTGAAGAACTTTTATTTATATATTATTTTATCCAAATAATTATATTTGGTATTTATGACCAATTTATGAATTGTATATTTGTATTTAATTTATAGAATAACTGTATTCCAAGATTTTATATTAGCAAGTTTTTTGGTAATTTTTTTCCTGTAACAACTATATTTTCGATGATTTTTTGGCTGAGAATCCGTTTGAAAATTTTATTTTTTAAACTTTTTTATTAAAAATAAATTTTCCTATAGATTTGTTCGATGAAAAATCAGTTGATAATTAATTTAATTGATTAAAAATAAAAAACATTTCATATTTTAAATAAGAAATAACATTTTCAAAATAAAATTGCCAGCGGAAATTCCGATGGATTTCCGTGGGAAGTTGTATTTTTATTTTTAAAAATAAAAACAGTTCTTGTGAATAAAAGTAAAAAAATAAAATTAATGACGGAATTTTCGTCGATAACACTAATCACATTTTCTAAAGCCGTTATAATTACCTCAAAAAAATAGAAAAGATCAAAAAAAAAAATCTGAAGAATTTTCCGTCGGCCATATTCGTCAAAATACAAATTCGTCGGAAATTACATTTGGCGGCATGGGGTTTTCCTGGCCGACCAATCCGGTGGAAATTTGGCTTTCGATGGATTTGTAACGAAATTTTCCATCGAAAAAACCCCATATTTTAGTAGTAATGCAAGACATGTAAAGGTTGAGGCTTGACTTCGTCACTATGCTATGCCTCACGTCATTTTGAACCTTCGTTTGGAATAGAGAAAAAAATATAATACAAGAAAAATTGAGGATGTAAAGGTAGATCGATATGGAGCTTCATATAAGCATAAAATCTTCTTAATGTTATTCCATCTGAGAAGTGTTTTCCATGAGATTTATAGGCCGTTTATTAAACATCTATCAAATTTCACTTGTCTTATCGAATAAGCATGGAAAAGACTAAAATCTCACTACAAAAAGAGAATTTATTGATGGAAAAATTCGTTGGTAATCCACCGGAAAAAGCCATCACTGACGGATCTGATCGCCAGAAAAAATGTGGCGGGTAATCGTTACCGGCCACCGACCTTCGGTAATCTGTCGTTGATAGTCAACTTGTCGGTGGTCTATCACAAATCTTTGAAAATTACCAATGGAAAATTCAGAGCTATAAAGCCTCTTTGTTTTGTAGTGTCTTACTCACTAAAAAATATAGTAAATATCGAGAATCTTACCCAGTAAATAATGAAAGAAATACTCTTGTAAATGTTGGGATTTTGTTAAGGGATTTGTTCCCACATAAAGGAAACATTTGAGAAGCTTACAAGGCTAGCCCCATAAGCCTTATCAAATTAGCACACAAGCCCATCTAAGGATCTTAGATTGGGTTAGTAGGGGAAGTTTGACATATATACTTAATGTCAAAATATAGATTTGGGTCTCGGTTCAGATTTTGGTTTAACTACTGAATAACCATACGTTTTTCCTCTCTAGAAATTCGTACTGCCAATTTTTCCCCAAGTTCTTCTCTGGTTCTCTCTCTGAATACAATCCATGATCACATAAGGAAACTCAGCAGATTTGAGTTCTCGTGCAAGAGCCGAATAGATAGTTGAATCCTCTAAATGGACGCTCGATACTACGCACGGGTAGAAGCGAAACTCTGTTTAAAGACACTGCGTTGCAGGCCTCTATCTAGTCAATCATCCTACGTCGATTCCAAGTTAGTAATTCTTTCTGTGATAAGATTTTTCGATATATTATGCACATATTCACATATTCGTTTTTGGATTTCAATTTAATTCTGGATACGAATTGTTACTGCATATATATATATATATATATATATATACATATGAATTTTTCCAATTTTGTAACAATGATTCTAACAATCTTAAACAGAATCTGTGATGGATCATTTATCCATGATAAAGAACCATGTGGAAAAACCGGATAAATTCAAAGATGGTATTTGAATCTCATAAGTTTGTAATAACTAAAGGAGGTGTGTATGTTGGGAAGGGCTACCTATCTGAGGGGCTCTTCAAGATAAGCTCTGCACATAATGAGAATGTAAATATCAATAAAATAATGATCTCTAGCTCGACTTTTATGTACATGATTGAGCCTTCTACTTTATGGCATTCTCGACTTGGACATGTCAATTTTTGTTGTTTACAAAGAATGACGAAACTTGGCATGTTACCGTCCTGTTCATGAACAACAAGACCAAGTGTGAAATCTGCATAGAATCAAAATACACTAGTCATCCACACAAATCCGTTGAGAAAATAATGAAGTACTTGGTTTAATTCATAGTGACTTGTGTGACTACAAAGCAACTCCAACACGTGGAGAGAAAAACTATTACATATCATTCATTGATGACTGCAACAAATTTTGCTATGTGTATTTAATCAATACCAAAGCTGAGGCGTTAAACATGTTTAAAACATATAAAGCCGAAGTTGAAAATCAGCTTGATAAACGGATCAAAATACTTATATCCAATAGAGGAGGAGAATATGAGTCTAATGACTTTGCTGAATTTTGCTCCTCTCATGGTATTGTACATCAAACTATGGCTCCCTATGTTCCTCAACAAAATGGAGTAGCCAAAAGGAAAAATCGAACATTGAAGAACATGATCAATTCAATGTTAATAACATTGGGAGCACCACATTGTTTATGGGGCGAGGCTTGCCTCACTGCAAATATGATATTAAATAGGATTCCACACAAAAAGAGTAATAAATGTCCATATGAACTCTGGAAAGGAAGGTTACCCACCTTCAAAAGAATGAAGGTGTGGGGTTGCTTAGCCAAGGTTCAAGTTCTTCTACCGAAGAGGACAAAACTTGGACCGCAAACCATAGATTGCATATATCTTGGTCCAACCAAGAATAATACAGCCTATAGATTTCTAGTTCACAAGTCAAATGTAGATGACATAAATGTCAACACAATTTTAGAATCTACTAAAGCGGAATTCTTTGAAGATAATTTTTCTTATAAAGATAAGGAGGTTCAATCCTCAACAAATCCAAGGAAAAGAACTTGTCATGAGACAAAAAGTAATAATGAATTAGATCAACGTGTTCGAAACATTCAAAATGACACTTCTAAGGTTCAACAAGAGATAGAACCTAGAAGAAGTAAACGTGGAAGGATAGCCAAAGACCTTGGACCTGACTACATGACCTTCAATGTGGAAGGTGAACCTCAATCCTATAAGGTGTCCATGGAGTCATCAGAGGCACCTTCTTGGAAAGAGGCTATAAATAGTGAGATAGACTCCATCATTCAAAACAATATTTGGAAATTGGTGGATCTAGCTCCGGGTCACAAACCAATTGGCCATAAATGGATCTTTAGAAAGAAACTTAGACCTGATGGTACCATAGAGAAGTACAAGGCTAGATTAGTAGCCAAAGGGTATCGTTAGAGGGAAGGTCAAGACTTCTTTGACACCTATTCATCGGTTACCCGAATAACGTCCATAAGGACTTTGGTAGCAATAGCAGCCATTCACGGTTTGGAAATACACCAAATGGAAGTGAAAACTGCTTTCTTAAATGACAAACTCGATGAGAAGATCTATATGCAACAACCTGAAGGGTTAGTCATAAAAGGTCAAGAACATAAGGTTTGCAAATTGGTAAAGTTTTTATATGGACTTAAGCAAGCACCAAAATAATGGAACGAAAAGTTTGACAACACCTTGTTGTCAAATGGCTTCTAAATTAATGAATGTGATAAATGTGTATATGTTAAACAATGCAAAAATGCTTATGTTATTATATGTTTATATGTCGATGATATGCTTATCATGGGAACTAGCTTGGATGTGTATATCAATCCAAGAAGATGTTTCACTTCTCATTTGATATGAAAGATATGGGAGTAGCCTACGTAATCCTTGGAATTAGAATTCAAAGAAATTCTAATAGATACATCCTATCTCAATCACACTATATTGAGAAAGTTCTCAGAAAATACGAACACTATGATGACAGACCTGTGGTCACTCTATTTGACCCGAATAGTCAATTAAAGAAAAATCAAGGAAATAGTGTGTCCCATTTAGAATACACTCAAGTACTTGGAAGCTTGATGTATATTATGAATTGTACTAGATCAGCTCTAGCATATTCGGTGAGTAGACTCAATCGTTATTCTCACAATCCTGGTAGAGACCATTGGTTTTCATTAGTAAGAGTGCTCCGGTATCTTAAACATACATTGTACTATGGATTGAATTATACAAAATATCCTCCTGTACTAGAAGGATTTTGTGACGCCAATTGGATTTCCAACAATTCATAAAGCAAGTCCACAAGTGGGTATGTCTTTACACTTGGTGGAGCGGTGGTTTCTTGGAAATCATCAAAACAAACATTGAATACTCGTTCAACGATGGAAGCAGAAGTTCAACGATGGAAGCAGAATTTGTGGTTTTAGACAAAGCAGCCGAAAAAGTCGAATGGCTTAAAAGCTTCCTTGAAGGAATTCCCTTGTGGCCAAAACCGGTAACAGTTGTTTGTGTACATTGTGACAGTATGTCAGCTCTCACAAGAGCAAAAGCTAGATATACAATGGCAAATGAGACATATAAAGCGTCGTCATAACACAATACAAAAGAATGGAATTATATCCTTTGATTATGTAAAGTCAAAGGAAAACAGAGCCGATCCTTTGACTAAAGGGCTAAGCCGAGAGCAAGTCATCTATACATCGAAGGGAATGGGCTTAAAGCCAACTCAATGAGTTATTACACTGCGGAAACCTAACCTAGCAACATTGGAGATCCCATGGTCTAGGTTCAATAGGCAAACTAGTTGGGGAGAACTCAAGAAGAACAACACACAGGTATGCTTGTTCTTGTGATAATCTCAATGTGTATCCGTTGACGATTAAGGGTTGAATGCTAATAGCTTTGACAGTGGAACAATACGGAATATTCTTGATTGGCATTACCTACATAAGATTGGTGTGTGGCCGCATCTATGAGGACCGAGATGGCTATGTTCTCTAAGAATCTTATGAAGAAAGGATATGTTCAAGACCGAAATGAACACAACCGTAAGAGTTACACTATGTGCTGGATGTGATATATGCGATACTTATTGTCTAGATTTACTAAACAATGTGGTTAGTTCAAGACATTTTTCACTACCCACAAAGTAGATTCGATTTGTAATCGCTATGAAAGGTTCAAGTCAAAATACACCTTTTCAAATGTATATCATGTCTTCATTCATGGAAGAGAAAATCATATCCTAATATTACTTATTACTTATTTTATATTCAAATGTAGGGTATTGTAGATGTTTGAATAGAAAATGTGCGGTATTGTTGGGATATTGTTAAGGGATTTGTTCCCACATAGGAAGGGAAGGAAACATTTGAGAAGCTTATAAGGCTACCCCATAAGCCTTATAAGATTAGCACACAAGCCCATCTAAGGATCTTGGATTGGGTTAGTAGGGGAAGTTTGGCATATACATTTAATGTGAAAAGATGGGCCTTGGGAATCTTGGGGTTTCGGTTCATATTTCGGTTTAACTACCAAATAATTAACCGTGCGTTTTTCCTCTCCAGAAATTCATAATGCCATTTCCCCCAAGTTCTTCTCTGGTTCTCTCTCTGAATACGATCCATGATCACATAAGGAAACACGACAGATTCGAGTTCTCGTGCAAGAACCGAATAGATAGTTGAATCCTCTAAATGGACGCTCGATACTACGCACGGGTAGGAGCGAAATTTTGTTTAAGGACACTGCGTTGCAGGCTTCTATCTTGTCAATCATCCTACGTCGATTACAAGTTAGTAGTTCTCTTTTGGTGATAAGATTTTTCGATATATTATACACATATTCACATATATGTTCCTCGATTTCAATTTAATTCTGCATACGAATTGTTACTGCACATACATATATATCTGAATTTTTCCAGTTTTGTAACAACAGTTCTAACAGTAGATGATGATGCTTGACAAACAATAATTTTCATGGCCGAATATATTATCAAATAAAAGTAAAAAAGGATGATGATTATTACAAATGACCCTTTAGTTAATTTCATATGTTGCATGCTTGTTATGCTCGTAGTCAGACGTCAGTGATCAGGACTGTATGTTGTTGGGGATGGTAGGAGGCATTAACCAGCATTTTCAGTTTCGGAAGACTTAAATTCATGAAAAGGTATTCTAAAACATCAAATTTTAGCTGTCTGCCAGCTGATCGATGCATCCTAGAAAATTTGGATGACAGTGGTAACTGTATGGAGTATAGCTAAGCTATGACATATATAAATATATTAATATTATTGTTGATGCAGAAAGATCCAAATGAAGTGCGTAAGCTTTTTGTTTACAACTTGGACCTAGCTTTTACTTGCTTTTATCGCTATTTTAATAATGACGAATTTTGAAATTTTAAAATGAACACCAAGTATGTTTCTTGAGTAGAACAAATTGGTAACTACATTTGACTTTACAGAAATATATATACAGAAATATATATATATATATATACAACCTCTTACATTTGTACAACCAATACAACTCAATCTCAACCGTCCATTTCATTTGATGAATATGTAATTTATAAAAGTTTTGATTATTTTCTATTATAAAGTATTAATCATAATTAATGAACCGTAATCATCTTCCATAAATATTTAAATCATAATAAATGAACTCTCATCATTTCCATAAATATTTCAATTTATTAGGTTGCATTGGTTGTACAAATGCGACAGGTTGTATTTGAAACAAACTCTCTCTCTCTCTCTCTCTCTCTCTCTCTATATATATATATATATATATATATATATATTCAAATAAGAACTCTAAGTGATTTACGAGGACGCAAGAGGAGTCTTCAATCCAAGAGTTATGTTTTCTATTAAAAAATTTAATAGAGGTTATGAGATTTTTTAAATTTTAAATTATATTTAATTTTTTTCTAAATATTTAAAACGTTGAAGGGTAAAATTGAAAATTAAAATGATAAAAATCAAAATAAACTATCACCATGACTCTGATCATCGGGGAAGGGATAAAGATATTGATTACGGTGGTTATCAAAGAATCGCAACCAAGGTTATCACAAATTGTGTAACGTAATTATTTAATGCTCAATTTGTCATCATAGTTTGATCAACCAAGGTTGATCATCACAGTTATAATAGATTGGTTGATGTTCGATTTTTATATGTTAGCGATTGGGTCTTCCATTCTTTTTTATTGACTTCTTGCTCGATGATGATCAGTTTGTGTAACCTAATTGGTTAGGGCTTGATTTGTTATCGCTATTCGATCAACCAAAAATTTGGGTATCACATGATTATCACAGTTATCACACATCGGTAAGTGTTTGATTTTTGTATGTTAGTGATTGGGTCTTCCATTCTTTTCTTTATTTCTACTCAATCATGATCAATTTGTGTAACCTAATTGGTTAGGGGTCGAAAAATATGGAGTGTTATCATTGTCCGAACAACAAAAGTTGTGTATCACATTTAACTATCCCTCTGATTGACAATCACATTGCTATCACAGTTAAAAACTCAAATCAAACAAGTCAGTAACACATCGATTAGGGGAAGATGATTGGGTTTCACATTATTATCACAATGTTATCACACCCACATTATCACACCATTCTTATCACAATCGTCACATTTGGATATCTACACATTATGATGACTTTGTGATCCACAACAAATATATATTCCATTATGCCGTGGTCGAAGAGTATTAGTTGGGATAACATAACAATCAAAATCTTAATCTTGTCATCACAATTAAGACGTCAATTAGCAGAAGATGGTTGGCTACTACATTGATATCACACCCTTATCACAATGTGTCATCTATTATCACTAGTTTATCGTATAACTATGAGAGAGTCACATATTTATCCATCACAATATACTATCACATATTTATCACAAGATTGAATATGCAGATATAAATATCTCAAGGTCGAATGCAGATACAAAAAAACTGATAATATCACATGATAGGAAAAGGAATTTGAAATCATGAATATCACAAGATCAAATATACACATACAGAACACGATGGGTACGTGAGATTCAACATGATCAAATTCTAATCCAAAATCATGGGATAATTACAATTAATTAAAATAATATAAAATTATAAAAACAAACCAAGTTACTTTAACACCCTCATTGATTTTTTTATATATTATAATTTAAATAATTGTTTAAAAATGTTAGAGACACACAATTGTTCTCACATTTGCAAACATATCACAACCATTTATTTTGTAAATGATGGATGACATTTTATGATGACAATTTTGTATAAATTATAATGTTACCATCTAAGATAAACATATACGAACAAGGGTATTATTGAAGAAAAAAAATCATAAAGACGTAGATGTTCTATAACTGCCCATGTGTATATTAATGTTTTATAACCGCCCATGTATATAATAATATTTTGTAACCACTCTGTGTATATTAAACTTTGTAATTAATAAACAAATCTCCATCATTTTTGTACATTAACATGCACATGGATAACTCCCTATCTATTCACATGGGTTCACTTATGAATAGTGTGTTTAAATGTTATTATATTTTCACATGTATTATGTGCATTGTTGGATATTCAATTATATTCACAAAAGTTCATTCAGTTTTTCCAACTTTTCATATGTAAATAGATAATAAACATTGTATACCTATGAAAAATATGCTTACTTTATTACTGAGTCACCTCCACCAATCACAAAATTATTAATGAAATTATATTACTCAACTTTTAACCAAATCATTAAAAATCAAGGAAATTAAGAACAATATTAAAAAGTCGAAAAACCATAGAGTTTTAGGATAACGTAACCTCCAATTAATGATATAAGACATATATATAAAAACAAAATTACACACATACCCTTAACATTATTTTTTTTAGGATAGAGTTGAACCTCATACTAAAGTAGATAATGATTGGTCTAAAAATGTATAAAGATAATACATTTTTTTAGGTTAACAAATAAACTCAACTCTCTATTAATATATACATATAAAAAAATAATCAAATACAAACTACCCATATTTATACCAACCGTGCAAACCATCCTCATCCACCGATTTCATTGTTTAATCTAGTAAAAAAAAATTCATTAAATTGTTTAATCTTATGAAATTTTTTTCATATAATAGTTTTTTTATAATGAATTTTGTTTCATATATTGTTATGAAATTGTTTTATATAATACTTATGAAATTTTAGTGAAATTGTTTCATTTATTTCCCTAAAATTAATATAATAAAAATGATAATATATATGATTAATGTCCTCCACAATAAAAATGATTAATCAACCTCTCATAATTACAATAAAATGAACAAAATAAAAAATTATGATTAGTTAAGTGAGATTTGTACGATTTGTACAAATAACGTGGTTTACAATGTAAACCTCCTCCATACATACATACATATATATATATATATATATATATATATATATATACATAGAGGAGTGATCAAATAAAAACTGTCCTCATTTGTGTAAACCGTGCAAACCACCTTCATCTGTCGATTTCATTGTTTAATCTTATGAAATTTTTTCATGAAATTGTTTAATCTTGTGAAATTCTTTCATATAATATTTTTTTGATAAAGTTGTTTCATATATGGTTGTGAAATTGTTTCATATAATACTTAATGAAACTGTTTCATGTATTTCTCTAAAAGTAATGATACTGTTTCATGTATTTCTCTAAAATTAAAATAATGAAGATGATAATATCTATGATTCACCCTTCACAATAAAAATGATTAATCAATCTCTCATAATTACAAAAAAATGAACAAAATGAAAAATTGTGATTGGTTGAATGAAGTTTACACGGTTTGTACAAATTGAGTGGTTTGCATTTGATCGTTCCCCTATATACATATATATATATATATATATATATATATATAAAGAGAGAGAGAGGGGGGAGATATTTACTTTGCAAACAAAATAAAAACCAATTACATCCATTCACAATATTATTTTCTACAAGAAACATAAAAACAGGAACAATTTATAAATTGTTGCAATTATTGAAATCCTCTTTACAGTATTTAATCTCATGAACATGTTTCATTTCATATTATGGGACAATAAATTATTTAAAAGTGTTAATGATAAAACATAATGAAACTATTAATAATGAAACTGAATAAAACTAAATATTAATTTTTAATCAAATATTTATCTGAAAATTAAATTATATAATACTCGATAAAAAAATTATAAATTAATTAAAAAAATACATAAAAGGAAGGATTTATGTTTTCGCTTGCCGTTTAATGAAAAGCTGGTTGCTATTTCAAAACAACGATTTTAACGATTTATGAAAATGTTAATTATTCTAAAATTTATAATTGTTTTCTATTTATTGTTATGTTATTTTAATTAATAAATTATATAGCTAATATTATTCTTACATTCTTATAAATTAGTTTGTTTCTAACATAATACTCCTATATATAAATGGAATTTCAATGGTTTGAGCATTTAAGTAGAAGTTTCTAGTTGTTTTATATGTACTTCTAGATGAACAAAAAAATTCATAAATTTATTAGTACAAAATTGATAAATATTTGGAAATTTAGTGTTCCAAAATTGTGATATTGGAACACTACGTCACTATGTTATACTGCGCAAATGTCTACATCTCTCAATGAACTTTTGTCAGAAAAACTAAGATGAACAAAATTTAAGTAGGCTTAAAACACGAAGTAAAGTTGGCTACATCTGCTGAACGACTATACAAACACCAAATCAAAATTCAAAAAACCCTACAACACTTCTAACCATATTTTCTTAAGAGAGAGGAGAAAGAAATCCCAAGTTACAGAAAAAAAAAAAGAAAAAAAAAATTCACAAAATTACTTCTTTACCTAATTGAGTTTCTTGATTGACCAAAAGTGCATGTTTTATGTATTTTTTTCCGCATACCTTCCCATCCAGTCAGTTCTTTACCATTAATAGGGTGTTTCTCCTCCTTTTTTACTTTTCTGATCAGTAGACCTCAGTTATACATGGTTCTTATTTTGATATTAATTCTGCTGCCAAAGAGGAGTACAATTTCAAATCAGAATTCCTTCCTATCCTGCAGACACGATGAATTGGAGAATTGACATATATATAGGGTAAGACAGAGTTTCAAGCATACTGCACACCCACCACATACCACACAGACTCCTATTAGAGCAAGAGACATAAGAGTGGCTGGTGACAGATAGAGGGTGAGCACACATAGCTTCAAGCACATGAATCTTTGTCTAGCTATATCATGCAAGAAAGCCCATCTGTGCTCACTCTCTTCTGTCACAACTCCTTCCCTTACACTCTTGATCTTAACCCACCTCTAACAACATGAAAATAGGCACATAAATAGAATTTGGGCGAGGGGGGTGACAGATAGAGGGTGAGCACACATAGCTTCATACATATGAAACTAAACTGATTATTGCAAGAAAGACCATGGGTGCTCACTCTCTTCTGTCACTACCCTTTACCTTTTCTAGCTTCCAATCATGTTGACTTGTTTGGTATAGCAGGAAACCCTAATATGCAAAAAGCTTTCCCCATTTGGTAAAGCCCCAAATTGGGTAGGTGGTAGTACTGTTCCATAGCATGGGAACACGCACTACTCTGATTTATGTGAATAACAAGTGGAAGGTAGTAACCCTTTATATAGACTTCTCGTTTAGACTTTCCATGCCATTTGGAATAAAAATGGTTTATCTTTTATGATTTTCCCATTTATAAATATTTTTCAAAAGTGAAGTGAGCGTGAGAGAGAGAGAGAGAGAGAGAAAGAGACTCCACTCACTATTTTTACATATATGTTTTGATTAAAAAAAATATTTTATCATAATAAAAGGTTTCAAATACTTGATAATATTAATTATAAATCAAAGTCATAACATATAATATCAAATTAATAACAACTAAAAATCATTTCTTTTTATTTACTTTTCTCCTCAAACAATTTAAAAGAAAAATGTTCAAAAAAAAGTATCACCGATATTCAAATCTAACAAAAAAACTCATTAATTCATTTACTATTACCAATGCTTTCTTGTAATTCTAAATCTGTAACCATCCAAGAAACCTTGCCCCTTCGTATGGCTTCGTCCCATTCCTATGCATATTAAATGCCCTTCTGTAATCTTCTTAAGAGAGCTTTACCAGTACCATATATGAATTCTCACC
The DNA here is from genome assembly GCF_001531365.2 of Cynara cardunculus var. scolymus. Lineage (NCBI taxonomy): Eukaryota > Viridiplantae > Streptophyta > Magnoliopsida > Asterales > Asteraceae > Cynara > Cynara cardunculus. The sequence goes on along the minus strand of NC_037544.1, from coordinate 30,201,320 downwards.
CCTTCTGTCAGGATACAAATTTATTTTTCAACCGTTAGTATTTATTAACCGATCGAAAAGGATATGCACACAAAGAAAGATAACCTTACCAACACTCACCCTTTGTAGTTGACAACATTTCTAAGCAAGAGTTTTGTTATGTTCAAGTATGTGTAAAAGCAGACTTGTACCCTGTGAAACGACCGTTAGAAAGAAAATGACTGACTTCAATTTTCTAAGTATCTATGAATTGTGCTTTTTTCTTTTAATTGGATTAGACTCATATCGAAGTCTTGTAATTCTCTTGATTGGAATGTTTGGTATATCAGCCCTTTAACGGCTCTTTTGTAAGTGCTAGCATCATGCTAGCATCTTGCTAGCCTCGGTGGTTTCTTTATAAAATTGTTGTTTCTATAAAAAAAAATCTACGAATTGAAAGAGATGTTCAAATATACACGCAAGAAACGGTTTAGATAGGTTGCTGTTAGGTTTTTCAATTTTTGATGTTTGGAGACACTGAAAAAGAAGAGGTTCCATGGCACACGTACATTTTAGCGCCAGGTGGTTTACCACTCTGAAGTTCTGTCCCAAATCACATTTTCTTATCACAGACCAATCGCATTGACTTTCGATTATACATTTTTTTAATTACTATCCGGACATAAGTTGATTATCGGCAATCTCGAACTGACTTCATATGAAACCCGTCTCTGAGAATACCATGTGAGAGGACATTTTTTTGTCTCGATCGGCTTCGACTTGTGATCGAACCCAACACATGTCTTATATTTGAGTAAATCCATCTCATCTCTTTATCAACTGACGTACGTAAGAGGGTTTCTTATTACCATTTGTCGCGCCTTTTATTTTTTTCTTTAGAAAATATGACAGTGTCACTTTTTAATTCATAAGTAAATAATTACTACTTAATGAAGTCATATATTGCTTAAAAATTTAATAGAAGTCATATAGACCAGCTTAGATGGCCTTTAAGAGCATCTCTAGCATCTATGATATATTTTTTATAAAATATAGTAGTAAAAATCAAAACCTCTAAAAATATTGCATCCAACTCCAATAACTACTTCGTTTTAGCAATTTTAGCATTGACTATATCATTAAACATTCATTTTCAATAGCTTTTGTTGGTAAGAAATAATTAAAATATTATTTCTCTCTCTCTTATATAGAGTTAATTAAGAAATTTCTTCAAATTTGTAGATTTTCACTTTACTTTTTTTTTTCTATTTAACATAGTTGTTTTCTAAGACCACAACTACAATTAATGTATTACATATAGTTCATACTTCATACATATCAAAGAATTCTTGATTTGGTAACAAGTCATCAGCATAACAAAATAAGTGTTGTTACAAGTTTATCGCATAAAATATCATGTAATTAATTAACAATACCCCACATAGAATACAAATGTTCATGTACTCACATATTAGGCTTACAAAATGGTTCATCATTGCTCGATATTAGTTCTTGTTTAATGTGGCAACTATTCGCTATTGAGATGGACAAATCCGGTTCTCGCTTCATGGGTTTATTACCCGGGGTACTTTCATCCTCGGCAAAACACCACCAATGCTTATTATATTACACATCGAGAATTATCATGTTCAATATTGTTACAATTATTACATTACATGCATACAGTAGCTCACAATATTACATCATGAAATCATAACAAGCAGCCTATTAAAATGTACATCAAACTTCGTGTGTGTCTTGCTAAACTTTGCATGAACATTACCAATAGAAGTCATGCACGAATTTAATCATTTAAATAGATCACTGAACACATATACTAGGTTTACAAAACATCATGTACTGATCTAAAACACGCATACTACTTGTACATGATATGTGGGTTGTCGAAACATGCCAAAAACACGTACTTGCTCAATGATAGTTTTGGAGCCATTTTGACACAATCACATTAACATGTCAAAACGTATGGAATTTATTGGTTTTTAATGTAATAAGGCTCCAAAACAGTTGTCGCCCTCAAACCCAACAACTTCCAATACGCGTTCTTCTTGAATGCATTCTTCAGACTTTTAGTTGAGCCCACCACTTTCATGGAATGATCTCTTTAGTCCCTAAGCTTTATCTTTCATTAAATAGTACATCCGGTCCATGCGATTTTAGTAAATTATCATTCTATTTTGTGTGATTGGATTTACAGGGAATGATGGGGTTGTTAATTAAGTCATGATACTGGTTAGGAGGTGCGAAGTGCACACTCGTGTAAATTAGCTAGAACTTCAGATTGGTGGATGGCGCCATATGGTGGGGGTCAAGAGGGGCGTTACGCTCCTAGCGGAGTTCCAAGCAACAGTTGATGTTAGTGCATCAATGGCAGTGGCAGCGGTAAGCGTTCATCGGATAACCATCAACTCATGGCCGTCAGTGGTAGTTGGTGTTAATTACATTAGTCGGTGGTTGTGGTTCATAAGTGACAACAAGCACTACCTCAAAGTGCCACTTAGGCAACAAATGAAAAATGTTGCCTAAGAGGGGTTTATATGTTGCGTAAGGTTTAGGCATCAAACTCATGTTGTCTAAGTAGCGTTGCCTTCTCAATGTTGCAATAAAACCAAGGTGACATATGCAAACAACATATGTTCCCTAAGCGAACTTCTTAGGTAACACGTAAAAGGTTATGTTGCCTATGTCAAAAACATATGTTGCATCATACAAACTCTAAGGCAACATTCTATTTATACATATGTGGCATAAGGTATCAGCCTAGACAACATACTTTATTTAGATAAGTTGCCTTTGAACTATAATTAAAATAATATAATATTTCTGTTAGGCAACATTTATATTGTTTAATTGTTTCCTAAAATTTTTGTGCACTATGATGCAGTTTTTTCTTGCACACTTTCTACAAACGAATCTCATAAACAAGCAAACAAACATGTTTTCTACAAGCAACTCCCACAAATAAGCAACCGAATGTTTTATACAAACAACTTTTATAATCAATCAAAATTAATAAGTTCAATAATTGAAAGATAAATTTTTTCCTAAATAAGTCTAAAAGTAGGCAACAAGTTCATCAACATAAAATTAAAAACTTAACCTAAAGCGTGAGAGGTAAGGGTTGTTGAGTTAGAGTTTGAATCACTAGCACCCAACATAGTCATCAATGATTGTATCATCTTTCTTTGCTTCACGGCTTCCTTTTTTGCATCATATTGTCCCTCTTTTAGCAAGAGAATCTCCTCGTTGTTCTCGGCAAGTTGTCATCGCAAATCTTCCTCGTCAATTGAAGATATCAGCTTAGAGAACCCCTTCGCCGGTCCTCTCATCCTCGCAGGTCAAATCGCCAAGCTACCCATACCTCGAACAACCTTTCCTACCAACTGGCCAACAATTTGCTCAATGATTGATATTTTTTTAATTGGGCAACGAATTGGAGTCCCGACAGATTCTAGAGTGCCATAAAAAACGTTCTTAATCTTCTCGATCTCTTCCTCAACAAGTTTCTATTAATATGATTCAAACAATTGTTTTAATTACAATTATATATTTCTCGTCAATCATCCATCATTAATGAGCTAAATGGTAAAAAAACGAACTACATTAATGTGTTTTTATATTTTTAAAAGTTTGGAAAAGTTGGAACAAAAAAGGGATAAAACAATAATTTTTGATAGCTTTGCGAGACTATGGTATTTCGAGCATATCTCAGTTGTCCGAGCTCGGATTTAAGTGATTAAAGATGATATGGAAAGATAACTAATGGCCCTACAACCTTTAACTTTTGAGTTTATGTAAATTCAGGCTAAATCCAAGCTAAAGAGGATGTCAAAGGTGAAAAAGTGATGCTGGACAACAAAGGAAAAAAAAATATAAATCATGATCGCATGAAAATAAAAGTTCAAGTTTACTTACTTTACGTTCAACACTTGTAGTGGTCTCGGCAATTGTACCGAGATAAGGAGCCACGTGTCCAGTAACTTCCAGTTTATTAGCCCTAAACCGGAACATAGTCTTTGATTTATTCTACCACATAGAGAAACACTTATTTTACAATCTAAACTCAAAAAAATAATTTACATATTTAATTATTTACTCATTAAATACCTTCCATGTTTCTTTCTGAAAAAATGTGCACAAAAAATGCCATAGATCTGACCGATGTGCAAAGTTTATCGGGATTGGGAGACGACCTTGCTTCTTATATAATGTGTGACATTTAGTTTTCCACCTATTGTATGAGTGGGGTCCAGTTAGGTGGATCCAATCAAATAATGTGTCATCAAAATGTCCATTCTAATCAATCTCAAAGAAACCATGAAAAGCGAATACAAATTAAAATGAAATAAAAAGTTAAGCATTATTAATTAATAAGACATAAATCATAAAAAAAAAAAAAGAACTAGCAATAAAAATATATTTACACTAAGTTGATCAACCACAATCTTGAGTTCCTCTTGCGTAAGTTTCAAATAACTATTGGTTAACATCGGAATATGCTCACGAACAATGTTCCCGATTTGCTTTGCGATCCTACAAGCTTTGTTTGAGTCAGCCAATTTTTTTTCCATGTTCCACCTAAGAGGAACATGTTTATTTTCATTCTTAGCGATGTCTCTCTTAATCACCTTTTCGGTGATAATTCCTCGTCTTGCCTTCTTTGTAAATGGTTCTACCGTCGGTTCCACGTGGATGCGATGACAATTGATACGTATATCTAGAGCTAGTGGGCCACTAGTAGATGTGCTCGTCTCTGTTTTCTGAAGTATCACATCTAACATTGTTGGTGACACCGGTGTAGTGTGTGTGTCCAAAGACAGAGGGTACAATTGGCGTTGGACTGAAGGTGTCGCCTCTGACAAGATCTCCACCGAATCACCCTCTAGGCGTGTCGTATTCCGCCCCAAGACTGACGCCTTTGTTAAATTAAACGCTTGAGTTCTTTTTGGAGGCATATGGATCTACGAAAAAACAATGTTGAAATAAGATTCTTGTTTATATATAAAATCGCATCAGATCAAATGTTTGTTAAGATAATGATCATAGCAAGTTTCTGAAATCCTTGAAACTTCTATTAGCAATCTTTTTGAGGCGTTGATATCCCAATCCTTTCTCTAAATAAATCAAAATTAATTTTGTCTAAAGGTACTCAGTGTTGACAAATATGTGTCAATAATTCGTTTGTCAAAAGGTATTGTACCTAGCAGGGCCGGTCCAATGATTTTGGATACCTTGGGCTGAAAGTCAAAAATATGCCTTGGGTTTGGAACCTAGTCAAACTAAACGGCTCATCCCCCCGCCGATGTCGCTTTCACCCTTTGCTCTACTTTCATTATTTGGTTTGATGATTAGTTGTTCTGCTTAGATGGTTACTAAGCCATTACAAACTATTTCCATCTAATTTTGATATTGGAACATAATTCTTGATTTTGGGGATATTGTGATTGGCTTGACTCATTATCTTCAATGATACTACGCCTTTGCCTTGGAGCCTAAAAATCTCTACCTTCTATTGCACCATCTTAGGCAACTTGCACAATCAAAGAGCTCGAACTAAGAAAAAAGATATATCAATCAATTCAAAAATACCCCAAAAATCCGACATGTACTTTGCTTATCTCATACCACAAGTATCAGGGTTGTAAAAGTGTTACTTTAACATGCTAGTTTAAAGTCAGTCTCTGTTGGAATGTCCTATCCACGAAATTAAGCACACAAGTTTGGTGTCCTCCTAGTTTTAACATTGGCAATAAACTATTATGTTTTCAATAAGGATATAACCTAAATGCTAAACAAAATAAATAAACAACCTAATAAGAAAATCAAGAAACAAATTAAAATCTAGAGTAGTGAGAAATTGAGAGCAAAATCAAATAAGTAAATAAGAAGTAAAACACCTGAAGTGGTGAGAAACTAAGAGCAATATCAGATTGAGTTGTCAGTCTTCGTGGGCATAAGACGCCAATGGTGGTGACCGGTGGTTAGGTAGCGACAAAATCACATAAGCAGGTCAACAGGTGGGAAAGTGATAACCGATGTGCCTTAGGTGAAACGACATGGCATTAGGGCAGTCAATGAGACGAGAGATTGAGAGCAAGAAAGAAGAGAGATTGAGAGCTAAGGTCGTGCGATAGTGAAGAAGAAAGGAGAAGCGTCTTTTTTCTAAAAAATAAAAACTGAACTTACTCAAGCCTATATGTATGTTGGGCTTGATGTCCCTAGGGCTTTGCTGCCCTGAGCGGTGGCCTATTTTGCCTAGCATATGGGTCGTCCTTGGTACCAATGCTAGTTTTCAACTTTAAAAGCATCAATTTGTTTACCTTAGGCAACATAGAAACAAAAATATATGTTGCCTAAGTAAATTGTGATAGATTTACTTTTTTAGCTTAGACAACATTGACACAAGAACATATGTTGTCTAAGTAAATTGTGATGGATTTACCTTTTTTACCTTAGGAAACATAGAAACAAGAATATATGTTGCCTAAGTATTCTTTGACGGATTTAAAAAAAATATGAGCGGCCAACATTAAACTAAGGCAACGTAGGCTAATATATTACCTAGGTATACTTTGACGGATTTCAAAAAGAAATATGAGTGGCCAACATTAAACTAACGCAACGTAGGCTAATATGGTGCCTAAGATACATACAGGCAATATAGAATCATGTATATGTTGCCTAAGGTCACACTAAGGCAACATAGAACCATACTTTGCTTAAGAGGAAACTTAGGAAACATATAATAGCCTTTGTTGTCTTAGCGTATCTTAAATAACATAGGCAATTTACATTCATTGTCTAAGACAACATTTGGTGTAGTGAATCTTTTAGCAGCAGTTGATGAACATTAGAGACTTCTTCCCGCTGACGTTGATAGTTTTCCTATTGATGTTGATCTTCATTAGTGGGGGTTTCCACTATTTTGTAACTACTTTATTTAATTATACATCATAATCGTCAATAATTGTCCATAATTTCCAACAATCATTTCCTTTGACGAGAAATTCTTTCATGTTTTTATTCTCGAAACCGTTACAATTTCAGTAGATTTATATGTATCGATTTCTTCTAATAATGCATATACATGCATATATAAATGCATGTACACACACACATATATATATATATATATATATATATATATATACACACACACATGCATATACATACACACACATGCATATACATACACACACATGCATATAAAATTTAAAGTAAAATTTGATATAAGGTTAAACGTCTTGACCACTACTAGGAAGCTGAGTATTAGCGATGATTTTTAGTGACAAAAATCAAATGTCGCTAATTAGCAGTGGATAGGCCACAAACTCATTTTGTTGCCAATAGATAAATTAAAGCCCATGAAATCTTCTAATGGATCTATTGGGATTTATTAGGTTCTAAAGGGTTTCATTGGAATTTAATTGATCTATTAGGCTTTATTGGACTTTATTTTCTTTTATTAGGTTTTAACCGATTATAATGGGTTTTAATCTGTGTTAACGGGCTTTATTAGGTTTCATTGGAGTTATGTCGTTTAATTTTAGTTTTGTAATAATTTATAATTAATTCATTCTTTAATAATTTGTAATTAAATATTATTTATTATTTTATTAATTATAAATTAATTTTTAATAAATTAATAAACAATTAAATTAACTAAAAAATAATTTAATAAATTAATAAATACTAATTTAAATTATTTAAAATTATTGATGGAATTTCACTCTTAAATTTGTCATTATATTTATAACTTAAAACCATCTAGTTGGCCTGTTTGTTTTGTTCGAGAGAAAAGATAGCGACGAGAGAAGAGAGCGACTGAGAGAGTCATCAGAGAAAGAGATCGAGCCGACAACCACCTTAGATGATTGACCACCTCCCCACCCCCGTTGACGTACTATCATCTCCCCTTCCCCATCGTCCTACCCTCATCAACGTACCACCTCTGCCCGCCACCACTGTTTCTGCTCTCTTCGGCCACCACCATAAGCCGTCGGCCACCACTACCCTCTTGATAAAATTGTTCATTTTTTACCTTGATTAGTGTATTTATGTGTATATATTACATATGTGTATTTATGTGTATATTCTTGTTTTGTATGTATATATGTATAGTGTTAATAATTTGTATGTATACTTTGTTTACCTTGATTTTGGATAGGTTTATGTGTTAATAACTTGTAAAACCTTCTTTATTTCAATTAGTTCACAAGTTCCATAAATGTGTCTATTTTGCTTCAAATGAGTTGATACTTAACAAAACGGAACCTTGAATAAAGTTAATAGGGCATTTCAATAAAGATTTTGATACAAATGTAGTGAACTTTTTTTAGATGTGTCCCATAAAGTTCCAAATGTTTGTGTATAATCAATAAAGTTTGATGCTAAGTCGTCAGATAAAGCTTTAACCTATTTCTTGAATAAAGTTTTAACCTACTTTGTTATGTGATTCAAAACTTGTGTTATTAATTAGTTGAGTTGTCAATTGTTTGACTAATATTAGGCTTGATCTTATTAATTTGTAATTGGGTTGTCTATTGTTACGCAAACATTATGCTTGATTACATTTATTTGTAGTTTGGGTGCCAATTGTTGGACAAACATTAGGCTTGATTATATTTATTTGTAGTCAGGTTGCCAACTGTTGGATAAACATTAGGTTTGATTATATTTATTTGTAGTTGAGTTGCCAATTGCTGGATAAATAATAGGCTTGATCTGATATGGAAATATTCGTCTTATAGCCGTTATGCTGCCGAATTTTTTAAAAACATAGGTTTGTGTTCTAAACTCATTTATTTCATTCCAGAACACCTCTCTTTTGACTTTCAAAAACCCAAACCACTACATTTAGTTTTTCCATGTCATTCAAAAGACCTTCAACTTCATTCACACCTACGATTTGACTATTAAATAGTCATACCATTACACGTAGGCTTTTCAACTAGTTTAAAAGACCTCCAACTTCATTCACACATATGATTTGACTTTAAATAGTTAAATCATTGCATGTAGAATTTTTAACTCGTTCAAAAGACCTCCAACTTCATTTACTCTTATGGTTTCACATTCAAATAGTCAAACCATTACACGTAGGCTTTTTAACTCGTTTAAAAGATCTCCAACTTCATTCAAACCTACAGTTTAACTTTCAAATAGTCAAACTATTACATGTAGGTTTTTCAACTCATTCAGATACCTCCAACTTTATTCACACCTACGGTTTGACATTCAAATAGTCAACCATAACACGTAGTCTTTTTAAAGATATTGATGATGATTCAGATGACGAAGATGAACCAATATTATCTGATTATTCTTCTGTTGAGTAGCTTCTCTTATGTATATTTATTTTACAATTGTATAGTAGCAATTTGTCATTATCTTTTTTCTAGATATAATTAAATGTTCATTTTACAGGAGATGTCACATCGAGAGCATGGTAGAGGTCGTCGGGGTAGTAGAGGTAGCTCCATGTCTGGTAGGGACAACAACTCTATTGGATGACATGGCAAACCACACGTTGATGACATGGAGGAGTTTACAGTCAGTACCAACTCGACCATCGGCCTCGAGGATATCGATGACCAAGAGATGTTGATAGAGACCTTGTGACTTGATGTTCCAGCACTTTGGTGTTGGTGTACCCTTTTAATTTAACTATACATATCAGGTTATTGTTTTTATCTTGATACAAATCTTGTAGATGTAGGCTAAGTTCTAGTAACAGAGCTGGATGGAATGGTTCGTGATTTATGAACCAAAGTCATGCACAATAGGTACTCAAATTGGATGAGGAATGCACGTTACTGGGCCTATACCGGTACTCGACAGTGGAACGATGAGAACTTCTCACGAATTAGATTACACCGCCCTATATAGATCCCGTAGAGGTTTTGGATCCAAGTGATTGACCAGATATATATCTTCATTATGAGCTATGTGAACTGTCATGTGTTTTGTACCGACTTATATATGTGTTGTTTTTAATAGGTTTGGGACATCGAGTCCCAATAACCAAAATCTAGGATCGATAAGCCCAATCGATACACCGATTTTGAGGGGGCGGCGTCCAGGCACACCGGGGGATCGATCAGTACTTCATAGCATCGAAATAAGTTGGTGAATATACAATTTTTTTGAATGTGTAATTAGTTCTCTATGTTTACTAAAACCTTAACTTAGTTTTCTAATGTAGGAACAGTTAATAGGTCGTGAGCCGACTGCTATTGAGGTGTTTGTGTGTACCCACTACATGAACAAGAAGTTCGCTTCGAGTTCGTCCACCCCGCTACTGATCCTCCTCAGTCCAGTTACCCCAAAGATTCTAGGTTTCAGGTAAGTTTTCTAGAACCATTACTTTGTTTTATAGATACATTTTGTAGGTTTAAAGTAATATATTTTAATAAACGTAGTGATGCTATTAGTTTGTACCACCATTATTGGGAAGACGTTAGGCTTGGTAGATAGGTTAGTTGATAATGTGACTACCATTGGTAATTAGAATGCTTTAATTGTTAAATACATGCATTGGATATGTCTGATTTACAATTGTTATGCTTCTGAAATTTCTACATACATAAGCTCACCTGATTTTTTTTGGTTAACTAGAGAAGCGATTTCAATTGCTTAGGGATGAGTCACAGCATAGTGTCGATACCCCTCCCCCTGTTGAGACATCTCTTTGGGAGCAAAGTGTCGGAGGCAGGAAGAAGTGCCATCTTTTTGGTTTATGAACCTCCCAGGATTCCTCTTATGCTATGATCGGTCGATAAGGCAATAATGGTGGGAGATCAAACGATATTGGATCCGCAACGAAGGTATATTGGTTATATTATTATATACTTTTGCATTACTTCAATTCTCATTGCGAAAAAATTATTGATTTTTGTCAAATATTGAATATTTATAGGTAGCGGAGTTAAGAGATAAATTGGCAAGGGTAGAGAAGGAGGCGCGACTGTGGGAGAAATGCTATCGGGTCCAGATGGAAGTCGAACGGAAGAGAAGGGAGGCTTAGATGGAGGCCGAACAGAAGAGTAGGGCAAATCTAGGGGCCAAACAGACTAGATTCGATACCCAATTAGCTGAGCATATCACATTATATAACCGTGTTTTGCTGCGTTTATGCGGCAGTCAGGATACACTTTCCCCTCCCCATCGGTCCTTCTGTTAGTTAGATTATTAGTTAATTAAATTTCAAACATTAGATTGTAAGAACTTGGTATTTTAAATTGTATGAATTGGTTAATTTAATTTGTTGAACAGTTTTGATTATTATTTTATGGGCATGTTTTGTATAAAATACAGAAAATATGTAATTTCAATTTGTTGTTTTTTAAAATTATTAAAAATCAATGGCAAATTAGCGATGGAAAATCCGTCTACAGATGTTCCTGGTCCCTCGCTAATCTGTCGCTAAAAGTACTTCGCTAATCTGTCGCTAATCCATCGCTAATCCGTTGCTAAAAGATGCCTTGCTAATCCTTTGCTAAATAGTTCTCTCGCTAATCTGTCACTAAAGTGTTATGTCGCTAATCCGTTGCTAATAGATTTCTTTCGCTAATCCATCGTTGATCATACTCGTTGCTAAATTCCATCATTGATCCGTCGTTGATAGAATTACTTACGAGCTTTTGACACACGAACTATCAGGGATGGATTACTCGCTGATACTCCTTAGTTTTGTAGTAACTAAAAAGTGCAAGGTTATCAATATTTGCCCAATTTGACAGTTTTATATAACTTATTGGATTTTTATTAACCTAATGCAATCATTATTATCTTACGTGACTTTTTCGCTAATGATCGGGTTACATATTCTAAATTTTAATTAACACGAGGGTTTCACTTATTCCAATTCACTTTAGCTTGTAGTTGGCATACCCTATAATTTCCTTCTCTTAACTTGATCGACAACTTTTGGGTACGAACTCCTAGTAACCCAACTTGCTTGGCGGTTGCTAGGATTTCGACCATCTAACTTATATATGAACTTTGAGTAAGCATCTCTAACATATGTTCATTAGTTTGTATTGTGTGCATGAGGCTAAGTTTTTTCCATAAAATTTATGTCCTTTTAGAAACTGATGAATCTCAATTTATAAAACATCTATTTTCATGTCATAAAAAAGGTGAAACGGTTAACCTAAAACTAAAGCCAACGAATTTCTTCATTTAGACATTAACCGTTAAAAATAAAAATCACCAATTAGTAGTCTCTTAAACAACCCCTAACTTCGATTAGCCGAATAATCAAACAATTACAGGGCCGCCCCTGGCCACATGTAGCCCATGCGGCCGCACATGGCATCAAAGCCTAAAGGGGCATCAAGTTGTCATCTATTACTAGTTTTGGGTTTAATAATTTGGGAATTGGACAACTGAGCTTTAACTATAAAAATAGGCCCAAGGCCTAGTAGTGATAAATACTGAATGCACATTGTGAACCGGTTAACATCATCATTCCAACAACTCAATCTAATTTCTATTGTTCTTCAAAGTTCGACTATTTCAATTTTCAAGACATGAAGTTCTCTTTCCAGCCGATTAACGGTCCTGAAATTTGATTCAGGAAATCAAAGATGGAAATCTTGAATGATAACCACAAGGGTGGTGTCTGATTGGTTTGAGTTTGGCTCCAAAGGTCAAAAGCACCAGAAGGTCCAGGTTCAAATCGAAGGAGGAATAAAAATCCTCTTGTGGGCACGGAGGTTCAAATGTGGTGACTTTGGGTTATCTTTAAAGTAGGTGGTGGCCCTGAGATTAGTCGGCTCGTATAACGGGTTGGATATCCAGGTTAATTTAAAAAAAATCTCGAATGATTGATTTCTACCATTGATTGAACTTACCAAGTTGCTGTGTGAGTAATATTATGATCTATGAATCTTTAAATCTTTTTGCAAAAAAAAATCTAAATTTCTAACTATTTATTATAAAGTTGGGTCATGTGGTTGATTGAGTGACTGACCTACTAGGTTAAGGCTAAGGGCTTTTATCATTTTGATAATGAGTCTTCCTCTTGCATATTGAAATATCAGAGAATTGAAATTTTTAATGCACATGAGCATATCATTGTATCAACATAGCTGGAGCACATTGCACAATATTAACAACATATTGTAATATTGTCTTAATTATGGGCACTTGTTCTTTACAATGCATAGTAACATAGGTTATGAATTTTATAATTTATTATTGTTCTTTTGACTTTTGTTTACTTTGAGGTTTGACATTACCGCATTAGATTTAGGAGCCGTTTGATTGGTTTTTTTTTATTAAGTTCCATATGGGTAAAATTATCTGTATGAATTAATCTGTTTGTATAAGTTGAAAAAGTTTTTATTTGGGAGAGTTTATTCGCAGATGTAAGAAGCGTTTTTTTAGTTGGAAGGACATGTTTGAAAAAAAAAACTTGGCTTTCTATATAAAGCTCCCCCTATAAGCTAACCAGATAAGTCACTTTCTATATCATTAAACCATTACGAAATAATCATGCATAGTTGAGCGAATAAGCTGTTATTTCTATTAAGCTGCTAAGAGATAGACCTTTAGTCTTTAGTCGTTAGACCTATAACTTTTTGAGTTTTAATTTTTTATTACTATGACAATAATTTGGATATAGTTTACTATATTAGTTAAAAATTAATTATAGTTTTCCTTGTCTCATATACTGAAATAAAGTTTTCATTTTGCTAATTTCAATTTGGTAAAGGGAAAACTGGAAAAGTTAATCCAGGATTTATCCTTTATCATTATATATTTTTGTATTGGGGGTTTTGGTTTTTATGTCTCCCCCATTGTATTTTTTTATTATAATTAATAAAAATCAACATGGGTGTTATAACCAGGTTTGAGACAACCTGGGTTGAGGTAATTTATACATGTTTATTATGTGGATTAYGTGAAATATGCATATCTAAGTAGAAATGCATGAACTATATATGTGAACATAATATTGTGCATGCATATATGTGAAAAGATGGCATGACATATATGATTTATACATATATGCATGTGGTGTGAAGCATACATGAGGTGGTGCATATTTGTGATAAGTTATTCAGGAGGAAACATTATTATATTCAAAAACTTATACCTTCATGGTTAAGAAACCATGAATTTTATAATGAAAAACCCACCACCCAAGATTATTTCTATTGGTTAAAGCTTGAATTTTATAATGAAAAACCCACCACCCAAGATTATTTCTATTGGTTAAAGCTTTCACCGCCTATGAGTTTTATAATTAAAATAATCTCCACCGCCATGGTGAGAGTATTTAAAGAAATAAAAAGATAAGATTCTATCTTATCATTTCATTTGAAGAAAAATCTGTTGAAAGAGAAAAAGAATGTTATGGCGGTGAGAAGTGTTCTTGAACAAATATTTTGTTCAAAGATGTTTGAARAGCTTGTGATTTGCTGTGTGTTTTAAAACTGCAGAAACTGTGATTATTAAGGTGAGTTTTTAAACTACCATTGATTATACACTGTGAGTTTTTGATGATTAAAACATTTATATATTTTGTTATATAAACTACTGGGTCTTTATGTTGGTTTTGAAAAAAAAATGGTAAAACTATTTTGATAGTTTAAAGGTGTTATTGTCATATATATTTGAGTATTAAAAACTGTTTTGAGAAAGATAAAGAAATGATTGCTTCTTTAAAGCAGTTTTGGAAATGATATCCTGTTTTGAGGATTTAAAAAGGGATATGATGTTTTGAAAATCATTGAAAGAATAGATTGTTCTTTAGTTTGAAAGGTTTTGATGATAAAACTGTTGATTGAAAACTATAGAGAATATTCTTTTGAGACGATTGTGATTTTGATTTGTCTTCATTTGGAATTAATYTATAGATTTTATGGATAAAACTATGAATGAGGATTCGATAAGATGGTTGTGACTGCGGTCCTTCATCCGAACTAGTTCATAGATTTTGAAGAAGAAATAAGGGTGGCATATAAAGGAGAGGTGTCTTTTGGAATAAAGATGGCATATCAAGGAGAGGTGTCTTTTGGAATAAAGGTGACATATTAAGGAGAGGTGTCTTTTGGATATAAGGGTGGCAATTGTGTGTGAATATTATAACTCTTACTATTATGCCTTTTAAGACTACAATAGATTTGAGTCCTTACTTCTTTGTGATTTGAGAATTCAAATATATTGTTCTTATTAGAAATAATAGTACTGATGTTATTGAGAAGGGTAAAACTTGGCCTATGGCCATTGATATTGGTTAAGAGTGTTTTGGAACAGAATGGTCATTTTTATGAGGAATCAGAGGGGCTCTGGTCGATCCTTGTAAGGAACCAGAGGGGCTCTGGTTGGTCCTCATTATCGGATCAGAGAATTCTAGTTATTGATTTGGAGAATGAGCAAGTTTTTACTAAATGTACTAATTGGACTAGAGGCTCTGTATCTATTGATAAAAGCTTCTATGTCAAAAACATATTTTTAGAAGTTTTAAGAAAAGAATTTTATACTTAGAATCTTTTTATGAAAAACAGACCAGAGAGGCTCTGGTTGGCTTACACGTTGAACCAGAAGCTCTGGTTAGTACAACTAGAGGCTCTGGTCGAATAACCAGAAGCTCTGGAAAAGAGACCAGAGGGGCTCTAGTCCTGGTTATTGAAATATATTCCAAGTGTGATTTGGAACCAGAGGCTCGATGGACCAAAGCAGAATCTGATTTTATTCCGCATGTTGTGAAATGATTATTTGATAAATGTTTTGGTGATCTTCACCCTGCATTACATAAAAGGGAACCTCACTAGACATTCATGTCTAACCCTCATTTCGTGTTTTCAAAATATGTGTACAGGTAAAGATAATAAGGGAAAGAACATTATGTGAATTACTTCCTTATGTGCTTAGCTGTTTTTGGAAGCATAGATGCTAGGATGCAAGAACATGTACTTTTGAAATTTTGGGTTGCGTATTTTACATTATAGACTCTTGTATCAAGGACCTATGTGGGGGAAAACATGTATTCTATATATGAAATATGTGATATATGCAATATATGGATTTGGGGGTGTTACAATGGGGATGAGACACTCAACTTGTATAGGTTCTAAATTCTTTAAAAATCGCATATCTCGTTGTTTTATTGGCTTAAAAAAATTGACTTAGGGGTATTTTTATTATTATTTTCACAAAGGAAATCAAAAATCTTAAAGACCAACCCTGTAAACAAACATACCATCAAAAATAATTTTCTTCAAACAATGAAAGACACTCAATTAGGTCAACAATATTCACCTTTAACTGAAATTAACTAAACATGAATCAAAAGGAAGATAAGAGATTAAACAACTAATGAGAATTAAATATTGAGAGAGTATAATTTAATAAGATAGTAGAAGTACATCCTAGTTCTATATATATAGAGACTTGGGATCACGTGAGAACAGCCTGTTTTCGTGAGACCCGTGAGACCAACTTGTTACACTTGAAACTTCACAGCAAAATGCTGTGAAGGTAACCTTCACAGTGTTTTTGCTGTGAAGGTTCGACTTTTTTAAACCTTCACAGTGTTTTTCCTATGAAGTTTCAAGTGTAAAAATGTGGTCTCACGGGTCTCACGAAAACAACCTGGTCTCACGTGAACCCCACCCTGTATCTATACTATCTTATTAAGCAA
The DNA here is from genome assembly GCF_001531365.2 of Cynara cardunculus var. scolymus. Lineage (NCBI taxonomy): Eukaryota > Viridiplantae > Streptophyta > Magnoliopsida > Asterales > Asteraceae > Cynara > Cynara cardunculus. The sequence goes on along the minus strand of NC_037544.1, from coordinate 30,184,687 downwards.
ATTTATCAAAAGTCTTAAAGTCTTAAAATACTAAATGACCAAAATACCCTTTATGCTCACTTTTTCACCCCGTCCTCTCATAACATACACTCACCCCCTCACATACACTCACCCTCTCACAAACCATTTTTTTAAAATTATAATTTTAAATTTATACTTTATAACCCTATAATTAATTTATTTATTTTACGTCCTTTACTTTTAAATGTTTCATTTTAAATTTTTATTAAATTAACATACATAATCGTATATCAATTAAAACATGTTTAAAAATATATTTTTATTTTAACAAATTACACCATTATAATCGTCTCGTTAATATCTTCGAAATGAGTCCAATATTAAATAGTTTTTGACTTAATTATATTATTATATATTATATATACTGTAAAAAAATATTTTTAATATTTACAATTTATACTTTTATAGTTATTTATTTATATATATATATACTATATATTTTGGGTTAGGTTGTCCAAATTGCACTGTATAATATGTTTTGAATTTATATGTTCTTGGGTTTTTTTGAAATATATATATGCATGTATTAATTCAACGTTAATATGAGTTTCTGGACAAAAAAAAAGAGTGTAAGCAGTTGAAATTTCATTCTAAAAGCCATCTTTTTTTGTTTAATTTTTCATGGCTTATGATCTTTCAAATTTATAGTTTTCTTTATTGGTTTTGAGTGTTTATCTTAAAACTCAAGTTTCTTGGTGTAAATCGAATACATTTGTGGAGTCGTTTAAATATGTTGAATTTTAAATATAATGGATTTTAAACTGTCATACAATTTTTTACATCGATAGTCTGTAATTGGAACCATAACTCTTATTTATTCAAATTGTATTAATATGTAAAGACCAAGTGTAACGTATATCATCGTTAAATCTTATCTTATAAAAACCAGTGAAACTTCAAAATCGTTAAAATTATTTTCTCAGAGATCACATGATTTAGAGAGTTCTCAGAGTACATGTGAAACGATCATATTGTGAAACAAATATATGTTAATCACTACAATAAATTCTAGTCATAAAAAAAACTGAAATAGCACATGATAGATATCGCACGATTTAGAGAATTCTCAAAAGAAGGTTCCCATATTTATAGATTGGCAAAATAAAAGAAAGAAGATACTACAAATACTCTCAAATTCATACATTCAATTACAAAATCAAGCTCAAATATTCGTGGTCATGGCTATCCGGAGTTTAAAGTCTCTATTCTCAAATTAAAGTTAAATCCAACAAAACAAATTATAAGAATTCTCAATCTGGATGGAATAGTACAATAGGTGATAGGTTCCAAGATTACTATATCAAAAGCTTAAATATCCGTGACCAAATGACCAAAATAACTCTGGCTAAAAATAGAAATATGAGAATGAAATCATTGCTCACGGTCGCATGGCCAGAATGCTCACGGCTGCGAGCAATACAAATATGCCCAAATCAACTTTTCTTCTTGATATGGATTATGTGACCTAATAACTCGCGTTCTTGAGCTACCTCCCATGCTTTTTCTACTTCTCATCTGTTGGTGATTTTAGTGTTATTAAACATTTCGTGTAGTTGTGATTTACTTGAGATTGATACCGTCTCATTAGTTGAGTTATAATATCAGTTAGAAGATGCGAAGTACACATGCTCGTCTAAGCTAGGATGGACCTAAGATCTCCATAAAGCAAGGGAGTCAAAGGGGTCGTGCCCCCTACATGTTCTAGGGGCAGTACCCCTGGAGGGGTTTCAAGGGGTCGAGCTCCTTGGTGCAGTGTCACGTCACGAAATGATATGCACTAGGTCTTTTTTCATAATGTAGTTTGTTTTCTAAATTTTATTCAGAAAGGCATGAAGCCTTTTGATTTTCACTTCAAGTTGCGATGTACATAATTAAGAAGGCAAATTGCCTTTCTGAACTTTGGTGCATTTACGGTTTGATCTTATCCATTGGTAGTTATCAAATCATTGGTCTTATCTACAAATAACACCTAAGCACGTCAAATAACTACCTATTTAAAGGGGGTTTTGATCTCTCTTAACATATAGAAAACACAACATTTGTTGTCTTATTGCTCTCGATTTTATATAAATCTTGAGTGTGTATTTGGATTATCCCAAAATACATTTAATGATACCAGTAAGCTGCAAAAGGGTCAAAATATTACTTATGAACAATGATTTTATTCATGATCCATTTATTATCCAAGTTCTTTACATTGATATTTATACCCTATAAACCAAGACTAAAATATCGTCCACTTCCTCCAACACCCGTGCTTGCCTGTTCTTCTTAAATCTACACACACCTACACAACACTAGCCCAAATGTGAATATGTATGCCCGCAACAAGATAATAATAAGGCATGGAATGGGACGGGAACCCCAATCCCCTCCTCATGCCCGTCCCCGTTGGGGAATATTAATTTGGGAAGAGGATCCCTAATTGGGAATGAGAGAGTTTTTTTCAAAGTTCAAATTTGCAAACGAGATAGGTGTTGTCAAGTGTCTACTATAGCTTACCAACATTCATATTTAAACAAAAACCAAATCAACATTACCAATAACCAAAATTATCAAATCAAAAATGCCAAAATAGAATTATAATGAAAATAATGTGATTCAAAGTGGTATATCAAAAGTGATTCTGCAAAATCAAAATAGAAAAAGACATATCATAATGTTTTCTTTAAATCTAAAAGATATCAAATCTAATATTTTTTATAAATAATATATGTAATAATAAATAGATAATATGTTAAATATATAAGGACGATGCACGAGAGTTAGGGATCACGTTCCCCGTCTCTAGTTTTAAACTTCTAGGGATCCCCGTCCCCATCCCCAGTCTCTGGTTTTGCAGGGAATTCACGATCGAGATGGATACATCGAGTTCCTCAATGGAGTGTGTCTCATTCCCATGTCTAATTAATAATAGACATTGAAATGTTAGAACCTAAAGAAATAAAAAAAAAGCTTAAAACATGCCAAATCGAAACACAAAAGTTTTGCAATTATTACTACCAAAAGGGAAAAAGAACGTGCAAAACAATTATTTGGTTATATTTATGGTTTTCGTTCACAACATTAGTCAATATGTAGATACCAAAAAAGTTGATGTCATTTTTTTTTTACAAGTGAAGACATCTTTCACACAAATGTTTCCCTTTTTCTTAAAAAGATGATTTTAATAAAACTAATAATTATGTTCCACTTGATTTCAAGTATGAACACGTTAGTCATGCAACTTGTGGTTTTTGTAAGTTCTTTATATGCAAAATTCATAATGTTCAAAATTTATCGCTCTAAGGTCTGTTTGGTTTGAAGAATTTGAGGAGATTTGTATTTCAAATTCATTTCAATCTCATGTTTGGTTTGTTGGATTGTCCGACTTTGAAATCTTGGTTTTAATTGAAATTCTCAAGTCTAGGATCTTAAAAATCCTTAGGGAGTGCTTGGGATTTCACACAATTTCGTAGGATTGCATGCAATAAGGTTTTAAAAATATTTGTTTTGTAACAATCCATTCATAATAATGTAATTTAATTATTTTTATAATAATTTATACTTTTCTCTATAAATTATTTATAACTAATAAAATTCAATTCCATTCAAAATCCTACACACCAATGATTTCAAATTCATTCCAATCCAAATCTCTCAATGAAATACAAATCCCTAAAAAATAATTCTGCAAACCAAACGGACCGCTTTTGTAAACTAATTAAGTTTACATAATTTTATAACATATATTTTTTAAGAATATAAATGAAAGAAGAAGAATGAAAATGCTACCAAATCATACATAAAGAATTACATGACAAACAACTCAACCATCAAATAAAAGTTAAGGCTTGAATTTCTGTATAAAAGTGGTCACTTCGAATTTTTGTAGGGTCATTTGAGATTTTTTTGATTGTTAACTTTCAGATCCTATTAAATTAATGAAGATATTTATACCAGTTGAACCAAATACGACAAAAACATGCATATAAGATCACCTCTAAGTACTCCTCACAACTTTATCCATGTGAGATTCTGAGTTGAATACAATTGTGGATGCATATGCTTTTATGTAAGTGGACAATTGTTTAAGATATCCCAGTATACCTCTTTAACTTTTTTCATGTGGTGTTTGAAAAAAGATCGCTTGTATGTCAATTTGATGCCAACATTTTCTTGTTACAATGAAAAAAGATGCATTTTCTTTTTGTAAAATCATAAAATGTGATGTTTATCATCTTACTGATTCTATTAAAAATCCTTTTAAAACGTATTAATTAACAAAAGAATAAAACTATATATACATACCAGAATACAAAATTTATTCTTAATAGTAATGTAAAACTATGATGGAGAGAATATACAAGTTACGTGTATAGATATTATTTCATAACGATATTCTCCTCCAAAAAGATATAATAATATTTACGCATTTAGAAAGTAACATCATTGTTGAAAAGATCTACATGCATGATCTATTTTACTTTCCGTTTTTCAAACAGAAAAGACATCTAATAAAATAAATAGATTTTGAGTAAATTATCAACTTGATCCCTATGGAATGATGTTTGTTACGGAATTGGTCTCTCGACTTTAGGATGCGTTTGGTACGCAGACATGAATAGGACATGAGAAAACAACTGTTCAGCTTTTGGTAATACATGACATGACACGACAGGACATGACAAATTGGTTAAAATGGTCAATTTACCCCCACTGAATTGTTTAGTGTTTTTTCACTAAATAATCAATCTAAATGTTAACAAATACATGACTTGAGCATCCACCGTTACGCATTGATATGCATCATTCCAACCGAAACCACTTGTATTTAACATGTCATAAGCGGCTGAATATTTATGTTTGAGCCGCTTCATTTTGTTTTGGATATGTTTCGATATTATATTGAGACCGGATATCTTTTCACTCATCTTTAAGACGATTTCATATGTGCCGGTTCGAAAACACCCATTATGTAACACCCCCAAGATCCATATTTGCATATAACCATGTATTTCATATAATGAGAAACACAATAGTACACATTCAGTCCTAAAAAGATACAACAAGCTACATTTCATAGGTAGCTAACAATTTTTTTTTCATAACATTCTAGTACATCTCTCGTTTATATAAATATTCAAAATCAACAGATAACATGCTTTTCTCCATAATCCATATAAGCATATAGAGAATCTCACATTTTCCCCTTTCCCTTATCTCTTGATAGTGTCTGACCTGTAATGCATATTTTTGAAATACAAAATAAGAGTTAGACCATGAGGTCTAGTGAGAAATCCCTTTTTATGCAATTTATAGGATGAAAAACACCAAAACATGTTATAAAATCATAATTGTAGTTTTAACAAATATATATAACCTTTCGACATAACATAACTCAAGTATCGTATTCAAATATCCAATATCTTGAACCTTATCCCATATTAAAACTTATCTCATCAAATATGGATTTATAAAACTTCCTCGCATCACATAGAGCGAGACCACTCGGTTCCTCACATCACACTGGTGCGAGATTCTCAATTCCTCGCATCACACTGTGCGAGACCACCTAGAGCCCCTCTGGTTCTTAAGGACCAGAGCTCCTCTAGTCTACCAACCAACGCAAAGCCAAACTTAATCAAGGCCACTAAAGGCTAACCAAAAGCATGGACCACTTAGAAACATGGGCCAACTCGAAGCAATATTAACATTGAGGCACGATCAACCAATGCTTCAAGTCATCAACCAAAAGTAAAATGAATCTAGAGGCAAGCCAACTAGAGCCCCTCTAAACGACCAGAGCCTCTGGTTTTACCAACCAGAGCTTTTAGTCTCAAACATTTAAGACCAATTAAAGATGCATGACCAACCAGACTTATGGAAACTAAAAATGAGTTGTACATGAAAGAAAATAGATTTTAAATACAACTAGAGGCCCTCTGGTTAAACATGATGGTCAACTAGAGCCTCTCCAGTCCTCCACCGAAGATTTAAATACTTTTCCAATGACTTGACGAACAAATAGAAGTAATCCACTCAGAGGCCAGCCAACCAGATGCCCTCTAGATAACCAGAGCCTTCTGGTTAAACTATGCTCTGGGCTCTAAGTGGCAATACAAAACTAAGTTTGAAGATGGTTTGGTCAAAAAGGTTTTAGTTATAAAAATTGCTTGGAACTAAGAGCCTGGGTACAAAGTTTGAACACAACTTATATATACAACTCGAACACATAACTCAGACAGAGAGTTCGGACATAGAGCTCAGTTATATAATTTAATTTCCAAAATATAGAGCCTCTGCATAGTACATGCAGAGCCTATGGGTTAAGATATGTTTAAACATTTGAAAAAGAACTTAAATACTAAATACAACTAGAGGCTCTCTGGTTGAACATGAAGACCAACCAGAGCCCTTCTGGTTCCTCATCAAGCCTACATTTTATCAAAATAACTTAAAGTAAAACCATCCAGAAACCAGACCAACCCAAAACATTGTTAATTAAAAAGAATGACCATTTAAAGCGTTTCTGATCATAAACAATTTTCCTCCTCATCATAATAATGTTGTTATCACATCAATTGGGAGCAATAACCCAAATCCTCACACCACACATGTGATAACTCAAGATTATCGCATCCCAAGGATGTGATAACGAAGCATATGATCAAAACCCAGATTTTACAATTTCTACCCTTATCCCAATATACACTTCTCCTTGATATGCCACCCATATCCCAAAATACACATCTCCTTGATATGCCACCCTTATCCCAAGATACACATCTCCTTGATATGCTACCTTTATCCCAATGTATACCTCTCTATGATATTCCATCTTATTTCCACAAAAGATATAATCAAAATAAAATCCATTTGTTTTGCCAATAGTGGCATCAAAACAATTTCATAACGGAATCTTATATTAAGAACTTTACGGTTCTAAACCTAGTTTCACCATCAAACGCGAAACAACTTTTCCATCTTTCCATTTTAGAACCATCCGGTTCAATACTCCAAACACCAAATAAAGAAAGTTGATAACATAAACTCACCTTATTTTCACGTTTACGAAGATGAATTCACACAACAACAACTTCCAAATAGAATCAGTGACGTCCTCAGGAGCTTCCACAAAATTCAACTTGTTATCCATTTTCACCTCAACTAGTGGTACTGCCAGACTCAGATCGGCCGAAAACTTTCACAAGTTAGAAAATGGAAAGTTTCATGAATTGAGCTAAGTTCCTCTGGTAATTCTAACTGATATGCTACCGAACCAACCTGTTTACAAATTCTGAATGGCCCCACATACCTTGAACTGATTTTACCTCTTTTTTCAAATCAAACAATACCCTTCCATGGAGAAACCTTTAACATCATGAAATCTCCTACCATAAATTCAATTGGTTTAGGCGCTTATCGGCATATTTTTTCTGTTGGTCCTGGGTTGTTTTAGTTCATTCACGTATCAGCTCTATCGTTTCAGAAGTTATCTGAACAATCTCTAGACTAGTTAACAACCTTTCCCTCACTTCATTCCAACACAATGGAGTTCTGCAGTTTCGGCCATACAAAGTTTCATAAGGTGCCGCTTGGATGCTGGAATGATAACTGTTATTATAAGCAAATTCAACCAGATGTAAATGATTTTCCCAAGATCTTTCGAAGTCAATTATACAATCCCTTTGCATATCTTCAAGGTTCTGAATTGTTCTTTCACTCTACCCATCATTTTGAGGATGATATGTCGTACTTAATCTGATTTGAGATCCCTACCCGTTTGAAAACTTTCCCAAAACTTTGAGGTAAATCTACTGTCCCTATCTGAGATGATTGATAACGGAACACCATGACGATTCACAGTTTCTTTGATATAAATCTTTGTTAATCTTTCTAAGGGATAATTCTCCTTAATCGGTAGAAAGTGTGCAGATTTAGTTAGACAGTCTACTATAACTCATATGGCATCATACCCTTTTAGAGTTCGCGGTAACTTCATGATCAAATCCATTGTGATATGATCTCATTTCCACACGGGAGTTTCCAAAGATTGTAAATTCCCATATTGTCTTTGATGCTCGATCTTTACTTGTAGACACATCAAACACCGTTCTACATATCTTGCAATATTCTTCCTCAATCATGGACAACAATAAAATGTTTTTAAATCTTTATACATTTTATTACTACCTGGATGAATCGAGTATCGCGATATGTGACTCTCATCCAAAATTAGCTCCCCGTTATTCCTGAAACATGGTATCCAAATTTTGTCTTAGAAACATAGAACTTCTTTATCTTTCTTCATCAGAGTTAAGATTATTCTGCCAATTCTTTCAGCTTTGAAATTCTTTTCTTTTATAGATTACCTTGACATCTTAAAATTTCATTATAAAGGTCGGGAGTCAAATTTGTACTCAATGCAACTGTTTTGATTGTACTGCTTCCTTCTTTCCGGCTAAGAGCATCAACTACCACATTGGCTTTTCCAGGGTGATAAATAATTTTGCAACCATAATCGTTCATAAAATCAATCCACCGTCTTTGCCGCATATTCAGTTCCTTCTGATTAAACAAATGTTGAAGGCTTTTGTAATCCGTGAAAATATGATATTTAGTTCCCAACAAATAATGCCTCCAAAATGTTAATGCAAAAAGCATGGCCACAAGCTCCATATCATGTGTCAGATACTATTTCTCGTGATCTTTCAAGTGTCTGGATGCGTAAGAAATAACTTTCTCTCTTTGCATCAATACACAACTCAAACACGGTTTTGAAGCATCACTATACACAACAAAATCTTTGGATCCATCCGGTAACGATAATTCTAGAGCAATGTGTAGACGATCTTTCAGTAATTGGAAAGCTTTATTATGATTTTCTTCCCATTTATACTTGACATTTTTCCTGGTTAATTTGGTTAATGGTGCAACAATTCTTGAGAAATCTTGAATGAATTTTCGATAATACCCCGCCAAACCCAAGAAACTACGGATTTCGGTAGGGGTTCTCGGTACTTCCCATATTTCAATCGCCTCGACTTTTGTAGGATCTACTTTTACCCCTGCCTTAAAAATAACATGTCCCAAAAATTGAACTTTCCTTGACCAAAACTTGCACTTGGACAGCTTGACATATAATTTCTCTTTCTTCAGAAGTTCGAGAATCAGACGAAGATGATCAGCATGCTCCTCTTCAGATCATGAGTATATAAGAATATCATCGATAAATACAATAACGAATTTATCAAGATATTCATCACATACCCGATTTTTTAAATCCATAAACACCGCTGAAGCATTGTTTAGACAGAACGTCATGAATAAAAACTCATGATGTCCGTATCTGGTTCGGAACGCTATTTTGGCAATGTCCTCGTCTCTGACTTTATGCTGATGATACCCTGACCGTAAATCAATCTTGGAGAAATAACTTTCTCTAACCAATTGGTTAAACAAGTCACCAATTCTTGGTAAAGGATATTTAGTTTTGATTTTTAGCTTATTCAGTTCACAGTAATCAATACACATTCTCGTTGATCTATCCTTCTTTTTAACAAATAATACCGGAGCACCCCAATGTGAAGTACTTGGTTTAATGAAAACCTTATCAAGCAATTCTTTTAACTGCGTCAATAATTCTTTCAACTCAGATGGTGCCAGATGATAAGGTGCTCTAGCTACCAGTGTTGCCCCTGGTGTCAACTCGATTCTGAATTCTACGGATCAATTTGGTGGTAAACTAGTCAAATCTTCTGGATATACTTCAGGATATTCATAAACAAAGTGAATAGACTCTTGTTTACCCTTTTCTTTCTTGGAATCAATCACATATTCTAAATAACCTTGACACCCTTTTTGAATACATTTTTTGGCTTTCATGACATATATCAAGCTGTTATGATGATCCTACTGATCACCATAAATCACAATCGGACATTTTCCTGGTAATTCAATATTGATCATCTTTTTATTGCGTATAATACTGGCCTAATTTTCTGCCAACCAGTCCATTCCCATCACAATATCAAACTTTTTCGTTGGTACTGATAACAGTCGAATTGGCAACCGACACCCCTTAATTTTGATCCGACAATTATTAAAAACACAGCTAACAAATACCTGACTATTATTAGTAGTATCAAGTACTAAACTATAGTCAAGAGGCACTGAATTCACATATAAACATCCCGCAAATAATGTTGACACAAACGAATAATATGCACCAGAATCAAACAACACTTTACCATATACGGAGTTAACGAGAAAAGTACCTGCTACCACGTCTGAAGTTTCTTTGACCATATTTTTGGTCATTTGAAAAGATCGGCCCCTCGCCCCTCCAGGACCTCCTCTTTAAACATTAGCTCCCTCCTTCTTGGAGCATTTCCTCCCATAGTCAGCCTTGGAACTCTTAACTGAGGACAGTTTGGTCTGATGTGGTTAGAGGAATTACACTGAAAACATTTTTGAGGAACTTGGCAATTTCTGGATGAATGACCTACCTCACCACACCTGTAACACTTCCTCTGATCAACACTACAGTCACCCTGATGAACTCGGTGACATCTTGGACATGGTCTTTCACCAAAACGTTGAGCAGGACAGTTCTCTATCTTTGCAAATTTTGGTTTTCTAGAACTAGTCGAAGACCCTTCCTACTTTCTTTTCTCTAACACTTTCTCTTCCCCCTGCCTGCTTTTCTTTATTTTCGTCGTTTCTACAGCGTCTACTGCCAGTGGAAATATGGTAGAATTCATAGCAATTACAAACTCTTATATTGAAGGTTTTAACCCCAGATGTATCTTTCAACCTTACGAGATTCTGAAGAGATATAGTGTTCTGCAAATCGGGAGTGTTCGATAAATATCTCAATATACTCTTGTACCGTCTGGTTACCCTGTTCTATCTTTAAGAATTCTTCTTCCAATTGCCTGACAGTCGCTTTTGGACAGAATTGCTCTTTAAATCGATCAACAAACTCCGACCACGACATTGTTTGCAGAATATCAAGTTTTGCTAGTGATTTCAAATCCCACCAATACAAGGCGTTTGATTTCAACATTGATATTGCAAACTTGACTTTATCTACATATGGACACTTACTAATGTTGAATACAAATTATATCTCATTCAACCAGCACATTGCTTTCACTGGTTCTCTATCTTCAGAATACGTCGGGGGTTTACAAGTTAAAAACATTTTAATATCACCCCTTTGTTGTTTGAAACTTGCACCTGTGAATTTACCTCGACCCTCTCTGTTTGAATCATGGCTGGTACCTAAGAATAGATGTCAGCGTGTTTCTTAATTTCGTCATTTCTTCTGCTAATACATCCCGAGTAACATACTCAGGTGGTTGCACCAGGTTCTTGATTCACATTCCCAGAAATTGATTCATCCTTATCTGGATGAATTTCAGACTGAATGTTCCTTCCTCTCCCACGACTTCTTTCATGGCCTCTATCCCAACCTCTTCCTCTGCCTCTGCCCATTGATAAACTGGTAGGAATATTTTCAGACAAATTATATCTGTCATTCAGGTTGGTGAGGATGATCCTTTCAGACCTTCGTGAATGACTGGCCATCTGCAATTTTTAATACTAATATTCAAATAATCACATTCTCAAATATAATAAGGTATCCAAGTGCAAATATGTACATATAAATACATAATTACATTGGCAGTTGTAGTTTGAATTTACCTTATATATTGTTCTCTTAACCCATCATATGTATTCTAATGGTTCTACTGATATCAGGGACCCCATATATGCAAATAATACAATTTAAGTCTAGGCATCATGCTGAAAACCTAAATCTCTTAAACTCAGGCTCTGTTACCAACTTTGTAACACCCCAAGATCTATATTTCCGTATAACCATGTATTTCATAAAATTAGAAACACAATAGTACACATTCGGTACCAAAAAGATATAACAAGCTACATCTCATAGGTAGCTAACAATTTTTTTTCTCATAACATTCTTGTACATCTCTCGCTTATATAACAAGTATTCAAAATCAACATATAACATGCTCTTTTCCATAATCCATGTAAGCATATAGGGAATCTCACATTTTCCCCTTTCCCTTATCCGTTGATAGTGCCTAACCTCTAATGCATATTTTTGAAACACAAAACGAGGGTTAGACCATGAGGTCTATTGAGAAATCCCTTTTCATGCAATTTATAGGGTGAAAATCACCAAAGCATATTGTAAAATCATAATTGTAATTATAACAAATATATATAACCTTTCGACATAACATAACTCAAGTATCGTATTTAAATACCCAATGTCTTGAAACTTGTCCCATATAAAAACTTATCGCATCAATTAGGGATTTACAAAACTTCCTCGCATCACATAGAGTAAGACCACCCGGTTCCTCGCATCATACTGGTGAGAGATTCTCAATTCCTCGCATCACACTATGCGAGACCACCCAGAGCCCCTTTGGTTCTTAAGGACCAGAGCTCCTCTGGTCTACCAACCAAAGCAAAGCCAAACTTTAACAAGGCCACTAAAGGCTAACTAGAAGCATGGGCCACTTAAAAGCATGGGCTAACTTGAAGCAATATTAACATAAGGCACGATCAACCAGAGCTTCAGGTTATCGATCAAAAGTAAAATGAATCCAGTGGCAAACCAACCAGAGCCCCCCTGGTAGACCAGAGCCTCTGGTCTTACCAACCAGAGTTTCTGGTCTTAAACATTTAAGACCAATTAAAGATGCATGACCAACCAGAACATATGGAAACTAAAAATGAGTTATACTTGAAAGAAAAGAGATTTTAAATACAACTAGAGGCCCTCTGGTTAAACATGAAGGTCAACTAGAGCTTCTTTGGTCCTCCACCGAAGATTTGAATACTTTTTCAAGGACTTGACGAACAAATAGAAGTAATCCACCCATAGGCCAAGCCAACCAGACGCCTTCTAGTTGAACTATGCTCTGGGATTTAAGTGCCAATATAAAACTAATTTTGAAGATGGTTTGGTCAAAAAGGTTTTAGTTATAAAAACTGCTTGGAAATAAGAGCTTGGGTACAAAGTTTGAACACAACTTATATATACAACTGGAACACATAACTCGGACTCAGAGCTCCGTCATACAATTCAATTTCCAAAATACAGAGTCTCTGCATAGCACATGCAGAACCTCTGGGTCAAGATATGTTTAAACATTTGAAAAAGAACTTGGATCCTAAATACAACCAGAGGCCTGTGGTTGAATAGGAAGCCCAAACAGAGCCCCTCATGTTCCTCATCAAACCTACATTTTATCAAAATAACTTGTAAAGCCATATAGAAACCAGACCAACCCTAAAACATTATTAATTCAAAAGCACGACCATTCAAAGTCTTTATGGTTATAAACAATTTTTCTTCTCATCATAGTAATGTTGTTATCACATCAATTGGGAGCACTAATCCAAGTCCTCACACCACACAGATGTGATAACTCAAGATCATCGCATCCCAAGGATGTGATAACGAAGAATATGATCAAAACCCAGATTTTACAATTGCCACATTTATCTTAATATACACATCTCCTTTATATGTCATCTTTAACCCAAGATACACATCTCCTTGATATGCTACCGTTATCCCAATTTTTACACCTCTCCTTGATATGTCACCCTTATTTCCGCAAAAGATATAATCAAAATAAAATCCATCATTTTTTCCTATTGTGGCATCAAAACAGTTTCATAACAGAATCTTATATTAAGAACTTTACGGTTCTAAACACAATTTCACCATCAAACTCGAAACAACTTCAAGAACAACTTTGCCATCTTTTCATGTAAGAACCATCTGGTTCAATATTCCAAATACCAAATAAATAAAGTTGATGACATAAACTCACCTTGTTTCATGTTTACGAAGATGAATTCACACAGCCACAACTTCCAAATAGAATCACAGAATCAACTTTTTTTTTCTAATAGGTTCATATAGGGTTTCACACAAGAAAACACACAGTGAAGATACTTTCTTTCTTTCTTTCTCTTCCAAAACAACGAGATAAGATAAATGTTATATATTACTTTTATACTATCATAATTAACTTAGAGGCGGTGCAAGTTTTAATATTTTAAAACCATAAATATCTCATGCATAAAAATCATAGGCGGTAAAGATTATTTAAACATATAAACACATAAACAATTTAAATCCCTCCACTTATTAATACATTTCAAAATCACCCCAAACTTATACAACCGAAAACCTGGTTATCACACATTATCACTCCTACCACACAATCTCTTGTAGAATACTAATCACTACATCCTCTTCTTGGATATTCCAATTACGTCTATCCACCATCTTTTAAGTTCCAAAGTTAAATTATGACAATAGCAATAAAACAATACATGACAATAAGCATTTTAAAATTTCAAAAATACTAATAAAACAATACATTACGATAACATTCTAAAATTCAATACAATACATTACGATAACATTTTAATATTAAAAATAATAATAAAACAATACATTGAGTCCACTCATCTACTTGACATCCACGATTGAAACATCTCTTGGTCTATGTCATCTCTCCATTGCGTCCACTCATTACTTGATTCAACAACATAAATAGATTCAACATCATCATTGGATTCAACTTGCTCTTCCCCATTAGGCATATCTTCTAGTATGAGTGTCATGTTTTCCTATGGATCAAGAACCATGTACATCCTAGTAAACTTATGTAGCAAAGCATATGCTATGACCATTCTTCCTTGAAGTTTTATTGGATATAAATAAGGACATCCTAATATGGCCCAACGTTTCTTCAAAATACCAAAATGCCTTTCTGTGATATTCCTAGATTGTGAATGTTTCATGTTAAAATATTATTCCTTATTTGTAGGTGTATGACCAATGTGTTTCCATTCTTGTAAATGCTACCCAGTACCTCTACATGGTGCCAAAAATCAGTTACCATTGACATATGTGGCATCAGCCAAATAGTAATTACCCAATGGGACCTTTAAATTATTCCTTGTAACTACATCTCATAGTACTCTAGAATCGGTAGCTGAACCTTCCCAAGTGGACAAAACATAGATAAATTTAATGTCCCGAGTGCATGCACCTAATACATCAACCACAATATGACCCTTTCTTGTTCAGTATCTTGGTTTATCGAACTCATGTATGGTCACTTCAATGTATGTTTCATCTATTGCTCCTAGACAACCCTATAAACAAAATAACTTGGTTTTAGCTAAATGGTAAATGTTTTATACTACAAACGATAAGAGAAGTTAATAATGATTACCTTAAACCATTTCCATCTTCTGTCGATATAATCATCCTCTACCGGAGTTGGTTTGATAAACAAAATGTCTTGCAATCGCAGTAAAACACTTAAAACTCGATGAACATACCTACTTATTGTTTCCCCCGACCTATAAAATCTAACTTGAAGACATCTATTTTTGGTGTGATATGCTAATATGATTACAAACGTAGCAACTTGTTCTTCAATTGTCACATTACCATCATCTAATAGCCCACCACGTGTTTTTAGCAACGCACACAAAATAGTAAATGCATTCCTATCCATTCACAACTCATTTACAAAAATAATGTCACTTTCACATGTAATGTGTTGGATTTCTATCGATCTAATTTGAAATTTAGTGAATGTTCTTTGTCTTAAAGTTCTCCTTCGAAGATATTTTTGTTCATATTCAATTAACCAATTCGCAAAAATGGCCAAAAGTATGAGCAAGTCGATGCGAGCTTTCAACACTTTAACAATAAAGATTAGATGGTTGTGATCCATTCTACAGAAAAAAAAAAGATCAAAATCAAATGGAAGCAATCATCTACATATGTCCTAAATGTAATGGTGTGTTCTAATAATACATGAATCATAAATTAAACATTGATCAAATGAATCACAAAATGACCAAATGACCAAATATTTATACATAGTGACCAAAATATGTAGATCCCATATTCAAGTCATGAACAGTAAAGATCAAGATCAAGAACACAAATTGCAGAAATGTTTATGTCGGAAAGTATATTGATGTAAGTTTGAGTACAAGGTGTTCTTGAGCTATCAATGATCTCAAGTAATCTTTCAATGCTAAGGAATCTGATTAACTGTTCTAGCCAACTCTAAACTACCACCCTATTTATACCTACAGTTTACAAGGAAACAAACTAACTACAAAGCATTAAGGCTAACACTATAAAGCATAATAAAACACTTTAAGCACAAGGATTTGAATACAACATTTTTAGACTCAACAATCTCCCCTTTTGGATTCAAGTCCAAAAACAACAAATTCTTCAGATCTTTAAAACTTCAGCTTTAACATCAATGATCTTCATAATTCATTCAAAAATCTTCAAAAGACTTTGACAAAATTTATCTTTCATAGCTTTTGCAATCTTCTCTTTGAAATCTCTTTATATACTTGTCTATTAGATACTTTTCAAAACTACAGAACTTTTACAAACTTCTTTATCTTTTAAACAATCTCGAACAATCTCTCCCAGATATTATAGAAAACATGTAATTTTCATTTGCAATCATCTTTATTTTCTTTCAATCTCCCTTTTGAAATATATAAAAGTAATCTTCACATTTAATTCTTTTAAACAATAACTCCCCCTTAATCACAGCTTGAGAAGAATCTTCACTCATTTTTCCTTTACTCCCTCTATCTTCAGAAATGACTCATTCATTTGATAACTACTCCCCCTTATGATGTGAATGAGGAGCATAACCATCATACCAAGAAATGAATTATTCAGAAAAATATGCCGTCAATTCATAGAGTTTTAAGCAAATCTTTTCAAATTCACTTATTTAATCTTTTCATATCAAGATTTTGGAGAAATTTCAAGTTTCAACTTATGAAACCGTTTTCAATCTTTTATAACAAGATTGACTTGTTAATACAACAAATATATTCAGTACATCGAATGTACTTTATATATGAGACTTTTTGACGTTCATCTCACCAGGACTTCCATTCAATCATTAATAGCTTGAAAAGCGTATCTATGAATGTTAAGATAGAATAACAAAAGTTCTTTGAAATTTGTGCAGTGTAGAAAAATAAAGCAACTAATGCTTCAAAATAAGCTCAAATTGATAAATAGTATGGACTACACAAATTTATAAAACTCAATTTGTGATCAAAAAGACTTGAAGGGGGGCATATATCCTTCATTTTCAATATCAGTATCCTCAAATGAGAAACCAATAGATTATGAGTTGCGTGCCCTAAATGTTAATAAAACACTTATCTTTTGAGAGATAAATGAGTAGTTGGTAGAGTTTTGAAAAAGAGTTGGTCTGGGGTTTGCCTTTTTCAATACTAGTCTCGAAAGAATTGAGAACTAATAGATTGTGTGGTTTGCCCGGATTATAATGAATGAATCAGGATTATG
Organism: Cynara cardunculus var. scolymus; assembly: GCF_001531365.2. Lineage (NCBI taxonomy): Eukaryota > Viridiplantae > Streptophyta > Magnoliopsida > Asterales > Asteraceae > Cynara > Cynara cardunculus. The sequence goes on along the minus strand of NC_037544.1, from coordinate 30,167,244 downwards.
ATATTCTTTTAATCTTGTACCCAACTCTCATTTAATTATTTTCAGTTCACATCAACTACTACCCCTATCTTTTACATTTTTAGCTCAACACAGATACCCATTTTCAGATAAGCTCACTCAGTATGGTTGTCCTCTTGGTTAGGGCTATCGATTCTGATAGTTCATAGAGGTTTATCTGCTAAGCACTCAGTCCCACCTAAGAATTTTGCATTGTAAGCTCAATGAAAATAAAGCTCAATTGATCACATAAGTTTGAAAAAAAAGATATTGCAATTTAGCACATAATGAATATTCAAGGAATTATTCAAACAACAAATTGTATAGAAAGAAATGAAGGAAGATCTATAAGAACAAATTTACAGATTAAGAATTTAAAAAATTATGAAGTGTTTAACAATGAAGAATTATTTGCAATAAGTTCTTAAAACAAATTAGAATACAAACGAGTGTATTATCACCGAAAATGAATATAACATTAGATACGTGATAATAACAGATTGAAAAACATTTGAATCAGGTTTTGGAGTTATGTATGAAGAGAAAATACACAAGTATTGACCCAATGAAATACCTAATCAGAGATAGTACTAGTTACAGACAAACTTTAAAAGAAAATCATTTAAAATCACACTTCTGATAATAATAAAATCTTTTTGAGTTCAAAGAAGTGGTTTGAACATTTAGACAAAACATTTTAATGTACCTAGAATTTGTCCTTCTTCGAAGCAACTTGTTTTCTTATAGCGTAGCAGTCAGTGTCACGTTTCGATTTTGGAAGATGCTAGTCAATGACCCAACAATCCCCCCCCCCCAACATCTACCAACACTAACAAGATATTTGCTAGAAGTCAATGGCTTCACATCATGTCTTTGGCATTATTATGCACTTCATGGGATTCGAACCCGTGAACTGCTCCGATACCAATTGTAGATCCCAGATTCAAGTCATGAACAGTAAAGATCAAGATCTAGAACACAAATTGCAGAAATGGTTATGTCGACAAGTATATTGATGTATGTTTGAGTACAAGGTGTTCTTGAGCTCTCAATGATCTCACGTAATCTTTCAATGCTAAGGAATCTGATTAACAGTTCTAACCAACTCTAAACTACCACCCTATTTATACCTAGAATTTACAAGGAAATGAACTAACTACAAAACATTAAGGCTAACATCATAAAGCATAATAAAACATTTTAAGCACAAGGACTTGAATACAACATTTTTAGACTCAACAAAATCGATACACAGTGACCAAAATCGATATATAGTGACCATAGTGACCAAAGTCGACACACAGTGACAAAAGTTGATACAGTAGCCAAAAATTAGAAATATACACAATGGCTAAAATTGATACAGTGACCAAAATGATACATAATGACCAAAATCGTTATACATTGACCAAAATCGATTAGGAGAAATTAAGGCTATCAAATTTTCAAAAACAATAGCATAAATTGATTTCAAAAACCAGTAGCATCAATCTATTAGCATCAATCTGTTAGCATCAATTGATTTCAAAAACAATAACATAAATCGATGTATTTCAGAAATAATAGTATAAATCGATGTATGATAAACCGATTTTAGAAACAGCAGAGATCGATTACCTAAGAGGATTGAGAGAGTAAAGGAGAGATAGATCTTAATGAAGGAGACGAGTAGAGGAATCATCCTTGATGAAGGAGACGAGTAGAGGAGATTGATGAAGGAGATGAGTAGAGAGGGTGGAGGCGGACTGTTGTGTTTGAGCAGGAAGGAGGCGAATATGAAAGGTGTATTAGGTTTTCAGGGGTATATTGGTCAAATATTTCCTTGTTCCATTTAGTTCTAGGGGAGTAAGGGTGAACACACGTGTCCCATGCATGTTCTACTTATTTCCATTTTGTTCTACATAAGGACACTCCAAACATGGGACAAGTGTGTCCTGTCCTGTCCTATCCCACCATATTCTGTGTATCAAACGCACCCTTAATGATCACAAAAAAGACTTTGTGGTTTGCATTTTGTCTTGGAATTGGTCCCTTTTTTTAACACTCATTGACTATATATCTTTGTTAATTAGGAGGGTAAAATGATCATTTTGCTGTTTTTTTATTTTAAAAGTTTTTGACCAAAACAATCGTGAATCATCATCTCTCTTTATCCATCCTAAATCCTTTTAAGACAACCTAATAAACCTCTTCACTCGTGGAAATACCCCCCCCCCATGTTGATATTCGTCTGCTCTGTTCCTCCTCCCTATCTTGATACCCATGCACTTGTATGAACACCACCTCCAACATCTTCTACTACCATGAACCGCTCATTCCCCCACCCAATTTTGATTTTCAATGAACATCCCCCATCCCCATTGTCATTGCATTTGAGACAATACAACCAAAGCACACTTAGTCATTGCGTTGGAGGATTGCTTCCATCTTCAATGAACGTCCCACTGCGGTAGTTATGAGATGGAGAACTAGAAATAAAAGCTCCTTCTTTTTCTTTACCTCGTGATCTAAGGTTTGATGAAAATTACAAACTTAGGGTTTGATGTAAATTACAGACTTAGGATTTGAATGTTTTTGTTTTATGATTAGATTTAAGTTTTTTACTTAGGGTTTAATTTATATTTCTGATTTAGGGTTTGTATCACACACTATTTGAATAAAATTTTATTAAATTGTTGTTGATAAGATTATTTTATCTGACATTGTTTTATTCTTGATGTTCTTGAACGAATCATATAATACGTATCTCATATTCTTCATTGTTAATATGCAAAAAAATGAATAGTCAACAAAAAAAAAACTAGAAATAAAGAGGTTAAAATGAAGGGAAATGGTAATTACTCTTGAACTTAAGGACAAGTTGGATGAATATTAGTAAAAGTGACTATTTCCCTAACAAAATATAAACCATATGATTTTATTTATAATAAATAAAATTTAAAGACCAATTTTATAATAAACGTCTAGAGAAACCAAATTTATAACTTACTTTAAAAATTCTTTATTTATGTTAACTCTTTTATAAAGAACGAATAGAATATATATATATATATATATATATATATATATATAAAATACTTTATTTGTGTTTTAACAAAATCACGAATAATTAAATAATAGCAGCATCGGTGGATTTTTCCCAATCTCTATGTCCGTCCGCATGGGCACCCACGCCCCATGACCATGAGTCGTTATCAACTCGATTACGATAAGGCATCTTTGGTGACGCATGGTTTCTCTCCTCCCTTTGGTTGCCCTACAATTCTTCTTTGCCATATTCGTATCCTTATCTTGCTTTCCACTTTCGGCCATTTCACTGTATGTCTGACGTGTAGCTTCCCTAGTCCTCCACGTGACATTCTGGGTATATCGTGAACACCAATACACCATTGCCTTAATTAGGGTTTTATTTTAATCTCATATATATATATATATATATATATATATATATATATATATATATATATAACACCTCCCACTAGTTCTTAATTGAATCGAGCTTCTTAATTTATCAAACGGTTAAAATAAAATTCTGGATTTTCAATTGGGGAATCTGATGTCGGAATCATGTCACTGATAAGTGTTGGTATTATTTGTAATGGCTTCTAGAAGCTTATTAAAATAATATATATAAACTTTAAGAAGTCATCTTAAGTAGCAGAATTAATTTGTTTCTACCAAATTGACCAAAGTTTATGGAGCTACTTTCATAATTATATATCTATGGATTTGAGAGTATTCTCATAGTTAAGGTCATAGTTGTGTTGTAATATGAGAGATCAAGAAAAGTGTACGGAAAATTTTGATAGCTATACTAAATATTTGTTATTAACTTTCTACCTATTTTGTCATCCACTTTCTTAAGTGTATATATATACATATAACAAATTAAGCGCATACATTTTTCATCTTATGTGACATTTGAACTTTTGACTTTTAGATATGCAAGGTTACCAAGTACGGGCCAAAAGCCTTCTGGTGTACTTCGTACACCTTGGATAGTTGGAGATCGTTTCCTTCTTATAGTAGTGTAAACTTGTATAAATTCAGCCTTCTTGAAGATCAATAACACATGATATTTCTCAATCTCATTCATTTACATGGTATGGGAGCTTGAGATCCTTGAGCGATTGTCCTCTTATGCAACGTTTTCCTTATTTTTGAGCACACTTTTTCTTCTGAATGATGGTACGAGAGCTTGAGATCCTACGGCGACTGTCCTCTTATGCAACGTCTTCCTTCTTTTTGAGCACGCCTTTTATTCTGAATGTAATTGTTCTAAAAACTTTTCACATTATCCATGAAAGAACCAAACACATAGAAAAATAACGTTAGTCAAATGTTGAGCGTGAACAATGAAAGTTGTTTTGTTTGATTAAAACGAGCAAGATGCTTGTTCAATACTAGGAGATCTTGTACCACAAAGGGAATTTGTGAAAACAATCCAAGTAAGACATGATTGGTTTATGCATCTTTTAAGGAGATTTTGGTCCTGTTCACCAAACATGAGATAGCCTATTTTTTGAGCTTATGTAAAAAGCTCCGTTTGAATGGACATAAGTTAGATGATAAACTAGTTTATTTAAACATATTTAGAGTAGAATTTTCACAACCTTTTTGCTACTTTCTTCTAACTATACTCCTGATTATTTTTAATTGTTATTTTTTACTATTAAATTTTAACTAATAAAAATTCTAAATTATTAATTAATGTTAATTATAAATTATTCGTTAGTATTAGTCATCCAAAATTGTAATTGATCTTACTAGTTATTTTTATATAATTATTATTTAATATATTTAGTTATTAAAATATAAATATGATAATTTAAAATACTTCTTGCAAGTTGCATAAAAGGAAGACCTATAGAGATCTTGGTCAACTTTTTGTTTTGAAATGATTAGGTCTTATACTTTTTTAATAAATAAATAATTAATTTTTTTTATTTTGAATAATAAAATTTATGAAATTTTTTAACTACCTAAATCACCCAACTTTTAGAATTTGATTATGAACTTCTTTTAACCCAAAAGAAAAATATTAATGAAAGGTTGTAAAGTAAAAAAATTAAATCAGTTTTACCATTTTTAAATCCTAGGTCATTCAAACCCATTGCTTTCCCTGGCCGCCTAATCGATGTCTGATCTCTATTGTTATCCATCGTCATCATTGGCCACTACTATCAATTCTTTTGTTTTTTTGATTCTCCCTCTTTCTTTTATATGTTTATACGCATTTCATGATCAAATTGTTGAGAGAATCAAAAGAACAAAAAATCATTCGGTGGCATGCTGACAACGACGATTGACGATGATGGAGAGCGGAACGTCAAATGACAGTAACACAAATACTTAGAATTTTTTTGACTCGTTTGTTCCTGAAAATGTTTAGTCAAAGGCGTGGTTGCCCCATGATGAGGCTAGTGACGTATCGCATGGCACCATTAGTGGCCATGGTCATCCAGGTTAGTTTGTGAATTTGCACAACCTTGTGATATTGTTTTTGACAGTTTGTCCAATAGTGAGATTATGACACCGACAATGGTGTTGACATAATGGCCAATGAGGACTCATTAGGTGGCACAAATTATGTTGCCAATGATCGTTCATTTGGTAGTCATCGAGGATCTGCCGATGACCAAAGTGTCGTTGATAAGAGCCAAAGTCCGAGAATGTCTTAAATAGGTTTGTTAACTATTATGTCTTAGATTCCATATCCACTTGCTCAGTGTGAAACTTAAATAAAAGTGTAGAACCCAAATCTTTTTTTATGCTTGTAAAGAAAACGCTGGTTGATGCAATGAATACTGAGATGGAATCATTATATAGAAACGATACTTGGGTTGTTACAGATTTTCCACGGGGTAGAAGAGCTATAGGGTGTAGATGAATATTCAAAATTAAGTATAAATCTACACGGAAATATAGAGGTATAAGGGTCGCTTAGTGGCCAAGGGTTATAGCAAACGAGAAGTAGGGTTGTTAAAAAAACGTTGGACCGCATAAACAGGTTGAATCAAATCAAACCGGACTATTTTTGACGGTTTGAGCGGTCGAGAGGTCCGGTCCGAAAATAGCCAAACGGCTCGTTCCGATCTGTGAACGTTTTTTGAGCGGTCTGGACTAAACCGACTACCAAAAATACATACATATATCTATATATATATATATATATATTATATTTAGTTTTCCTGTTATATACTCAACTTTATGGTACAATTAAAAATGTTCGTCCAATACTTTACGTTACTAGGAAATTGACAATTTCTGGCGATATTTCCACCAGAAAATTAGTGGAGAATTATCGGCAGATGTTAAAAAAGTCCACTTCGGTTGACCTCTGCCAGAAATCCACCACTAACTACTTAGAAAAAATAAAAAAAATTATTTCGGTAAGATTTTCGGCGGATATCTAAACTTTAGAATTTAACAGATTAATTAACTATAATTACATTATTTTACCGGCAGATTTTTGGTTAATCAAACAGCTACCGATAATCCATCAGTAAAAATAATGTAATTAGAGTTTTTTTTATTTTAAATCGGCCGGAAAAAGGGCCTCTGGTAATCCGCTAGAAACACTGGCCGCCACGAATCTACCAGAAATATTTATTTATTAATTTTTTCCTTTTTTAAAAATTTTAAATTCTATAACTTAAACTCATTTTCGGCAGCCAATACTTATCCGCTGGAAATTTGTTTAAATTATAAAATTTAAATTTTTTTAGAAAATGTTTTTCATGGATTTTCAGCAGATTTGTGGCGGATTTAAAAACAAAGTCTTATTTGGTGTTTTTTCCCTGTTTTTCATGGTTTAGATTATACATATATGTAAAATATTTACATATGTACTGCATAGTAAATATAGTGTATTATTATTCTCTTATTGAGTGCAATACATACCTACATACAAACAAGTAGTCCTATGTCATTACGTATTATTGGTTTTTACTAAGTCATAAACATGGAATTTAGTGGGTCTTAGTTGAACCAAATACACATCATATACATATATGCAATACATGTTTTTTTCACAATACCTAATAGGTCGACAATGATTATAAAAGGATCCATAATGCTTTAATGGATCCTTTGGGTTTTAATAGATCTATTGGTCTTTATTTTGTCTTATTGGGCTTAAGTAGATGTTATTAGGTTTTAATGGATGTTAGTTGGGTTTAATGAATGCTAGTTGGACTTTAATGGATAATAGTTGGACTTTAATGGTTCTATTGAGTTTTAATGGTCCTTGTTGGGATTTAATGGATCTATTGTGTTTTAATGGATCTAATTTTATTTGGTCTTATTAGACTTTAATGGATCTATTGGGCTTTCTAATAGTTTTATTAGGTTATAATGGTTGCTAGTAGCGTTTTAATGGATGTTAGTTGGACTTTAATGGTTCTGTTTGGTTTTTTATTTGGATCTTTCGGGCTTTAGTGAATGTTAGTTGGGCTTTAATGGATCTATTATGAATTAATTGTTCTTGTTGGATTTAATTGATGCTAGTTGGGTTTTAATGGATATATTAAGCTTTAATGCATACTAGTTAGCTTTAATGAATCTATTAGGTTTTAATGGATGCTAGTTGGGCTTTAATAGATCTTGTGATAACCGAGTCCTGGTTACACCTAATGTATTTATTATGTGAATTAATTGTTTATGAGAATACATGCTTACATGGGTTAAAAACGTGAATTATGTGTATTTTATGCATGGTAGTATATGCAGAATGTGAAAATACATAATTAAAAATGTGTTAGTATGCATGAAGTTGGTATGTATAATGAAATATGTATGTGAATATGCATGAATGATGTGAATGCACATATATATATATATATATATATATATACATGAATGTACATGCATGATGTGTGTGTGTGCATGCAAGTGGGGAGGAAGTGAAGGGCTATTGCAGCCGACTTTCCAGAAAAGGAAAGTATAAAAGGGGGTGAAGCCTCCATTATTTTCTTCTTGCCATCTTGAGAAAAGTTAGGCGATTTAAAAAGAAGAGAGTGGATTGACCGGATTGCTTATTGTTTGAATTACAAGAAGTTGATTTGAAAAGTATTGCATAAGGTGAGTGATTTAAATGTTTTACACACTTTCAAATGCATAAATTGTTTGTATAAATTTCTAATCTGGTTTAAAGTTTAAACCGTATGAGTGTTATCCGGATTAGACATAAACCGGGTAAGTGTTAAGCGATTTAAAATATAAATCGGGCATGTGTTGAGCGACTTAAACATAAACCAGACAAGTGTTATGTGAGTTACATATAAACCGGTCAAGGGTTAAGCGATTTAGTCTTAAACTGGACAAGGCTTGGGCGATTTACATATAAACCGGACAAAGGTTAACCCGGTTTAAGGGTAATCCGATCAAGTGTTGGCCGATTTATGTAATAAGCAATTTGTGAACTTTGATCTTATGTCAAGTATGTCAAACGGAGAAGTAGGAATACGACTATGAGATGGCCGATTTATTTTAAATCGGACATAACAACCGGATTGTTAAATCGGACGATCATGAATAGTGTTGACCGGATTAGTAATCCGGACAAGGTTATGAGACTTAAGCTAAGTGGTAAATCGGTCAAGGCATGTGAGGTGTTGTCCGGATTTGCAATTCGGACAAGGTTGACCGGATTATGTGTTGATTTGTCAAGTGATGATTCTTTTAAACAATAAATGGGAATTTTGACAAAATGAATTTGAACTGATAATAATTTTATAGACTGCGGTCTATTCTATATGGAATTGTTTGTGAATTATTTTAATGGAGAAATAAGGGTGACATATCAAGGAGAGGTATACCATGGGATAAGGGTGACATATCAAGGAGATGTGTACCATGGGATAAGGATGGCATATCAAGGAGAGGTATACATTTGGATATAAGGGTGGCATTTGTATGTGTGTTATGTAATATAACTCTTACTATTATATCCTTTAAGATTACCGTGGTTTGAAACCGTTATTTCTTTATGATTTAAAGACTTAGGACCTGGGTTCTCATTGGAAATCATAGTCTGGATGTTATTATAAAGGAAGTAACAGGTTTGGCCTGAAACTTTGAATAATCCTTATTTGATTTGAAAGGTTTAAAAGTGGCATTATGATAATTTGGTTTGTGTAAACCTGTTTAGATTTGATATATTATTTGCAAGCAGAGAAATTGGCTTGAAAAGTGTAAGGTATTGGTATTATGTTTTTACTTGTTCATATATTTGTGATATATATGAAAAGTTGTTTTACTTAAAGGTTTTTGGTGATTTTCACCCTGCAATAACATAAATAGGGTATCTCACTAGACCTTTCGGTCTAACCCTCGTTTTGTGATTTTAAACATGTATTGTAGGAAGTGAAGAAGGTAAAGGAAAAGGGAAAATATGATAATTTCCCTATATGTTTACCTGAATGAAGAATGGCTGATGATATGTATAGTTTTGATAGATGAAACTGGTTTATTGCAAGAGTTGTATTTTGAATTTTTGGACCATGTATTTTGTACTTGTAGATTCTTGTACTAAGGAACCAATGTGGTGTACAAATATGTATTTCTTGTATATGAAGTATATGTTACATGCAATGTGTGAAATGGGGTGTTACAGAAAGTGGTATCAGAGCCTGAGTTTAAGGGATTTAGGTATTCAACAGCATGATACCTAGACTTAAACTGTTTTATTGCATGTTAAAGGTCCCGTACATAGTTAGCACCACTGGAAATAAATATGATGAGTTGAAGGAACAATGTGTAAGGTAAATTTTAATTTCATCTGGCCAATGTAATTATGAATTTACAGGTACATATCTGAACTTGAATACTTCATTATATTTGGAAATGTGAATACGTGCTAAAATCTGCAGATATCTAGCCGAACTCGGAGATTTGAAAGAACGGCTCATCCAGAGTCTAAGGAAAGAGAGGAATCACCCGTTAACCTTCTGACTAGCACTTCCGAAAATAGAGGTTGGGGAAGACCCAGAGGAAGAGGCAGAGGAAAAAGTCAGTCTCAAGGAAGGGGACGGACTGAAGTTCATTCTGAACATGAATAATCTCATTCTAGGAATGTTCAAGAAAGATCGGTGCCACACCCAGAATACGTAACCAGGGATATGTTGGCAGAGGAAATGGGAAAGTTGCGGGAAACTCTGACATCTATCATGGGAATACCGGCTAGGGTGGAAACGGAAAGAATGGAAGTTCATCCCTCTGTTCCAGTCACCCACAACAAGGAGGGAGATATCAAGATGTTTTTGGCATGCAAGCCACCAACCTTTTCTGGGGAAAGGGATCCAGTGAAAGCTATGTGCTGGATCAAGGAGATGGAATCTGTGTTCAACACCATTCGGTGTCCGAAAACAGATAAAGTTCGATTCGTTGTCTCAGTATTAAAATCAAATGCTCTGTTTTGGTGGGAAGTTGAATCATTGGCCAGAACGGATGTCTTGCAGACATTATCTTGGACAGAATTTGTGAACCGATTCAAGAATAAGTTTTGTCCTAAGACAGCAGTGAGAAAAATGGAAGAAGATTTCTTGAAATTGGAACAAGGAAATGGAACAGTTCGGGAGTATACTGAAAAATTTATCGAATACTCTCGATTTGCCGAGCACTATGTTTCAACAGAATCCAGGAAGATAGAAAGGTACATCTGGGGTTTGAAACCCTCAATCAGAGAGTTTGTAATTGCTATGAATCCCAATACCTTTTCATTAACTGTGGATGCGGCCGAAGTAAGGGAACGAAATAAGAATCGGCAAATAGAGGGTAAGGTTGTGGAAAAGAGAAGATGGGAAGGGCCTTCGTCTAATTTTCGAGGGCCAAAAGCAGTAAAATACGATAACAGATCTGAACAGAAGATAGGTGAGAAAGTCTGCTCACAATGTCGACAGATTCATCAGGGTGAGTGCAAGATGGACCCAAGGAAATGCTACAAGTGTGGTGAAGCGGGTCATTTGTCAAAGAGTTGCCCAACTAATAGAAGGTGTTTTAATTGCAATTCTCCGGATCATATTCGACCAAACTGTCCATTGTTAAGAACTTCACAGCTGACAATGGAGAGTAATGCGTCGGGTACTCGGAGAAGACGTTCTGTGACTAGAGGAGGGCAAGGAGGGGCACGAGGGCGGTCCTTCCAGATAACAAAGAATGAGGCAGATGCGTCACCAGATGTAGTAACATGTACCTTCATTCTAGATTCTGTCACCATCATATGCTCAAATTGCATGCTTGAATTTTGTGTTACTTGATGACGAACTAGTAGTTGATACTACTAATAGTCAGGAAACTGTTACTAGTGTTTTCGATAACTGCATTATTGTTATTGAGGGTTGTGAGCTACCAATTCGGTTATTCCCTATGCCAATGAAGGAATTTGATGTAGTAGTGGGAATGGATTGGTTGGAAAAGTATCAGGCTAGTATTGTTTGCAATAAGAAAATGATCAAAATCACTTTGCAAGACCAAGGAACAGTTGTTATATATGGTGACCGTCAGAACCACCATACTAGTATTTTGACTGTGATGAAAGCTCATAAAAGTATTCGGAAAAAGTGCCAGGGATGTTTGGCATACATAATTGATGTGAAGAAAGAGAAAGGAAAAGAGGAATTGATTCCGATTGTTAATGAATATCCGGAAGTCTTTCCAGAGGATTTATTTGGATTACCGCCGGACCGAGTTATCGAATTTCGAATTGATCTCGTACCAGGGGTTGCATCAGTAGCAAAGGCACTGTACCAGTTAGCCCCGTCAGAATTGAAAGAATTAGTTGCACAGTTGAAAGATCTGACAGATAAAGGATTTATTAGACCCAACACTTCATCTTTAGGTGCTCCGGTCTTATTTGTTAAGAAGAAATATGGGTCTATGCAAATGTGTATAGACTATCGAGAATTAAATAAATTGACAATCAAGAACAAGTATCCTCTGATCAACTGGTAGGAGCAAATTATTTCTCCAAAATCGATTTAAGATCAGGGTATCATCAACTTAAAGTCAGGGAGGAAGACGTTGCTACAACAGCTTTTCGGACTAGGTACGAGCATCATGAATTCTTAGTTATGCCATTCAACTTAACTAATGCGCCTGCAGCCTTTATGGATTTGATGAATAGGGTATGTAAGGAATATCTAGATAAATTTGTTGTTGTATTTATTGATGATATTCTTATATACTTTAAGACCGAAGAAGAGCACGCAGAACATCTTCGCTTGATACTGGAATTGTTGAAAAGATAAAAGTTGTATGCCAAGTTATCTAAATGTTAGTTATGGTTAAGGGAAGTTCAATTTATGGGTCATGTCATATCAGAGGAAAGGGTAAAAGTAGATCCAGCTAAAATAGAAGCAGTTGCAAAGTGGGAAGCTCCGAAAACTCCTTCTGAAGTCTGAAGCTTTTTGGGACTGGCAGGTTACTATCGTAAGTTCATTCAGGACTTTTCCAAGATAGCCGTGCCGTTGACCAGATTGACTCGGAAGAATATTAAATTTCAGTGGGAAAAAGAACAGCAAGAGGCTTTTCAATTATTAAAGGATCATCTCTGCAGTGCACAGTATTGACTCTACCTGATGGATTCGAAGATTTTGAGGTATATAGTGATGCTTCAAGGTTGGGAATGGGATGTGTTTTGATGCAAAGAGGAAAGGTGATTTCTTATGTGTCAAGACAGTTGAAAGATCATGAGAAACAGTATCCAACTCATGATATGGAATTAGCTGCAGTGGTATTCGCTTTAAAAATTTGGAGGCATTATCTTCTAGGAACAAAGTGTCAAATTTATACTGATCACAAGAGTTTGCAACATTTGTTCAGCCAGAAAGAATTAAATATGCGGCAGCATCGGTGGATTGAACTTATAAAAGATTATGACTGTGAAATCCACTACCACCCGGGGAAAGCCAATGAGGTAGCTGACGCTTTGAGCAGAAAAGAAAAGAGCGGAACTATTAAAACTATAGCAATGAGAATGAACTTAGTTCCTAATATTCATAAAGAAATTCAGAGATATCAACAAGAAGCCATGAAAGAAGATCTTGTTAAATCAGAAAAGTTGGGTAAGATAATTTCAACTTTGGAACCGAATGATGAAGGAATTATGTGCTTTCAAGGGCGAATCTGGGTACCGTGTTTTGGGGATATCCGAAATAATATACTAAATGAAAGCCATAAGTCTCGATACTCTGTTCATCCAGGTACCAATAAGATGTACAGGGATTTGAAACCTTTTTATTGGTGGCCCGAATTGAAGAGGGACATAGCCAGATATGTGGAACAGTGTCTAACATGCCTACAGGTTAAAATTGAACATCAAAAGCCGTATGGAAGCCTTCAATCCTTGGAGATACCTGTATGGAAATGGGATCACACTACGATGGATTTCGTCATGAAAATACCTCGAACTCCAAAAGGGTATGACGCAATCTGGGTAATTGTTGATCATCTATCTAAATCTGCGTATTTTCTACCAATAAGAGAGAATTACTCTTTAGAAAAATTGGCTCAGGTTTATATTAAAGAAATTGTAACCAGGCATGGTGTTCCATTATCTATTATCTCTGATAGAGATAGTCGGTTTACTTCAAAGTTCTGGGAGAGTTTGTAAAAAACTTTGGGGTCTGAAATCCGACTAAGTACAGCCTATCATCCGCAAACTGACGGACAAAGTGAAAGAACTATCCAAACCCCTGAAGACATGTTGAGAACTTGTATCATTGACTTCGGGGGATCATGGGAAGATCACTTACCGTTAATAGAGTTTGCATACAATAACAGTTCTCATTCCAACATCCAAGCGGTACCATATGAAGTATTGTATGGACGTAAATGTCGAGCGCCGTTGTGTTGGAACGAGGTAGGAGAAAGGTTATTGAGGGGTCCTGAGATTGTTCAAGAGACTTCTGAAAAGATTGAACAGATCCGTGAAAAAATTAGAACAGCACAAGACCGCCAGAAAAGTTATGCTGATAATCATCGAAAGCCGATTGAATTATGTGTAGGTGATTTTGTGCTGTTGAAAGTTTCACTGTGGAAGGGTGTTATCAGATTCAGAAAGAATGGTAAGCTCAGTCCGAGGTATGTTGGACCATTCAGAATATGTAAACGAAACGGGCCAATGGCTTATCAGTTAGAGCTATTAGAGGAACTAAGTCTGATTCACAATACTTTTCACGTATCAAACTTACGAAAATGTTTAGCTGATCCGAGTCTAGCTGTACCATTACCGGATGTTAAACTAGACAGTAAACTGAACTTTGTGGAAACACCACAAGCTGTGATTGACCGAAAGATCAGAGTGTTGAGAAACAAAGAAATCAGTTTGGTTAAAGTACAGTGGAAGTTTCACAAAGGACCTAAGGGGTGGATAATATGATAACCGAGTCCTGGTTACACCAAAGGTATTTATTATGTGAATTAATTATTTATGAGAATACATGCTTACATGGGTATTATATGCATAATGTGAAAATGCATAATTAAAAATGTGTTAGTATGCATGAAGTTGGTATGTATAATGAAATATGTATGTGAATATGCATGAATGATGTGAGTGCATATATATATACATGAATGTACATGCATGATGTGTGTCTGTGTGCATGCAAGTGGGGAGGAATTGAAGGGCTATTGCAGCCGACTTTCCAGAAAAGAAAAGTATAAAAGGGGGTGAAGCCTCCATTATTTTCTTCTTGCCATCTTGAGAAAAGTTAGGCGATTTAAAAAGAAGAGAGTGGATTAACCGGATTGCTTATTGTTTGAATTACAAGAAGTTGATTTCAAAAGTATTGCATAAGGTGAGTGATTTAAATGTTTTACTCTCTTTGAAATGCACAAATTGTTTGTATAAATTTCTGATCTGGTTTGAAGTTTAAACCGTATGAGTGTTATCCGGATTAGACATAAACCGGGTAAGTGTTAAGCGATTTAAAATATAACTCGGGTATGTGTTGAGTGACTTAAGCATAAACCGGATAAGTGTTAAGCGAGTTACATGTAAACCGGTCAAGGGTTAAGCGATTTAGTCTTAAACCGAACAAGGCTTGGACGATTTACATATAAACCGGACAAAGGTTCACCTGGTTTAAGGGTAATCCGATCAAGTGTTGGCCGATTTATGTAATAAGCGATTAGTGAACTTTGATCTTATGTCAAGTATGTCAAATGGAGAAGTAGGAATACGACTATGAGATGGCCGGTTTATTTTAAATCGGACTTAACATCCGAATTGTTAAATCGGACGATCATGAACAGAGTTGACCGGATTAGTAATTCGGACAAGATTATGAGACTTAAGCCAAGTGGTAAATCGGTCCAGGCAAGTGAGGTGTTGTCCGTATTTGTAATTCGGACAAGGTTGACCGGATTATGTGTTGATTTGTCAAGTGATGATTCTTTTAAACAATAAATGGGAATTTTGACAAAATGAATTTGAACTGATAATAATTCCATTGACTGCGGTCTATTCAATATGGAATTGTTTGTGAATTATTTTAATGGAGAAATAAGGCTGGCATATCAAGGAGAGGTGTACCATGGGATAAGGGTGACATATCAAGGAGAGGTGTACCATGGAATAAGGGTGACATATTAAAGAGAGATGTACATTTGGATATACGAGTGGCATTTGTATGTGTGTTATGTAATATAACTCTTACTATTATATCRTTTAAGATTACCGTGGTCTGGAACCTTTATTTCTTTGTGATTTAAAGATTTAGGACCAGGGTTCTCATTGAAAATCATAGTCTGGATGTTATTGTGAAAGAAGTAACAGGTTTTGCCTGAAACTTTGAATAAACCTTATTTGATTTGAAAGGTTTAAAAGTGGCATTATGATAATTTGGTTTGTGTAAACCTGTTTGGATTTGATGTATTATTTGCAAGCACAGAAATTGGCTTGAAAAGTGTAAGGTATTGGTATTATGTTTGTGCTTGTTCATACATTTGTGATATATATGAAAAGTTGTTTAACTTAAAGGTTTTTGGTGATTTTCACCCTGCAATAACATAAATAGGGTATCTCACTAGACCTTTCGGTCTGACCCTCGTTTTGTGATTTTAAGCATGTATTGCAGGAAGTGCAGAAGGTAAGGGAAAAGGGAAAATATGATAATTTCCCTATATGTTTACCTGAATGAAGAATGACTGATGATATGTATAGTTTTGATAGATGAAACTAGTTTAGTGCAAGAATTGTATTTTGAATTTTTGGACCATGTATATTGTACTGGTAGATTCTTATAATAAGGGACCAATGTGGTGTACAAACATAAATTTCTTGTATATGAAGTATATGTTACATGCAATGTGTGGAATGAGGTGTTACAGATCTATTGGGCTTTAATGAATGCTAGTTGGATTTTAATGGATCTATTGGGCTTCAATGTTTCTATTGGGCTTTATTTGGTCTTATTAGACTTTAATGGGTCTATTAGGCTTTATTTGGATCTATTGGCATTAATGGATGTTAGTCGAGATTTAATGGTTCTATTGGACGTTAATGGTTTCTTGTTGGGATTTAATGAATCTATTGGGTTTATTTGGTGTTAGTTGGCTTTATTGGATCTATTGGGTTTTAATAGATGTTAGTTGGGTTTTAATGGTTCTATTGGAATTTAATGGTTTCTTGTTGGGATTTAATTGATCTATTGGGCTTTATTTACTATTGTTGAGCTTTATTGGATCTTTTGGGTTTTAATGGATGTTAGTTGGCCTTTAATGGTTCTATTGGGATTTAATGGTTTCTTGTTGGAATTTAATGGATCTATCGAGCTTTATTTGGTGTTATTGGGCTTTATTGGATATATATTGAGCTTCAATGGATCAATTGGATTTGTTTGGATCTATTGGGTTCTAATGGATGCTAGATGGGCTTTATTGTGTTTATTGAGCTTTATTAATAATAATAATAATAGTAATAATAAAAATAATAATAATAATCACAATAGTAGTAATAATAATAACTATCATTATCATAATAAAAAAATCCGGCGGAGTACTAGCGGTTTGTTCTGCCGGAAAATGAAAGTTAAAAAAATTTCATGAAAACCGACGGTTTTTTAAAAAAAATTCAAAAATTAAATTTTATAAAATTATCGATGGATTAATCCGCAGGATTGCCGTCGGTATTTTCTGTTTGGACAAAGAACTCCAATACAGTCAGATCGTAACTCAAACACAAACCACATCGACCTATGTCGATCACCTCAACCTCTATCACACCTCCAGCCGTCGACCGCCATCGACTGAACCTCCATCGCACCTCCCTCCTTCCTTTGTCTCTTCATCTTCCGTCGTACCTCCCTCCTCCCATCGCCTCTCCCGGTAGAGATCTGCCTTCACTGGTGAAGATACCATAACCGGTATGTATATATAGATTTATATATGTATATATGGATTTATGTATGTATTTGTATGTAAATTTATGTATATGATGATCCGAGTTTCAAGTCTATACATCAATTCAATGAAGATTCAAGAATACATAGATGAATTTGAGTAAGTCGGCATGTATATTTGTGATAACTGTGTCCTGGTTATGCACCTGAGGTAATTGTTATGTGATTACATGAATATATGATTAATTGTCATAATTGATCATGTGGATATATGCACACGTATGTGAAAATGTGTATCATGTACATGTATGCATGGAAGGTTGATGTAAGTCTTTGCATGAAAATGTATGTGTGCATGGATAGTAAATGTGCATGCATGGGGTTAGGCATGCAATGTTGAATACAAGATTTCTTTTATGCATACATGGATTAATTGTGCATAAAAATTTGAATATGCATGGTTTATATGCATGATTATATGAGTGAGCATGTGTGCATGAGGTTTGAAGGAAAAATAAATTTTAATGCTTAATTTCCTTTTCACCGCCTTCCTAATGAGGAAGGTATAAAAAGAGGGAATATTTTAGAAAGAAAAATTTCTGCCATTTTTGGAAAGGTTTGAGAGAAGTAAGCATCTATAAGTTTTGCTTGCTGAATTTGGGAAGCAAATTGTGATCATATTTAATTTTTAGTTCTGAATATTACATAGAGGTGAGTCTTACTTTAAAACAGTCTTTGAAATTCATTATAACTATTGGTTTGTATCTTGAATTGTTGTTGAATTTGTTTGAATATATGTATGTGTTTATATAAAATTCATTGACCGATAAGTCCTGCAATCGGGCAGCATGCTGTCCGGTGAGGGTCCTTACCGGCCAAGCCTTGATCGGTGAGAAGTTGGGTGGTTTTTATGTGTTGTTCGGATAACTACTTATCGCTCAATTGTCATGAGTTAACGGTTGTAGACCAAGTATTGACCGGATTGAAGTAGTTATCGGACAGGTCTTGTCTAGTGAAGATGCTCATCGGACAAGCCTTAGCCGGTTTATTATTCAATTTTTCTTTTATAAAGTATTGAATGTTGAGGTCTATATACGGTCAATGAGTGACCGATGAGAATGTTGTCATCTTTCAAGTCTTGTCCGGTTATTGTTGTCCGAATAAATGGTGTGCAATGAGGAAGGGATCATCGATCCATAATATCTGGACAACTTTAAACTCTTTTATATTGGAAAGGATATTTTTGTATCTTTTAAAGGTTTCATCAGGACGGTTGTAACGTAAGTCTGTTCTGATAAGAAACTATGTTTTCTTTCAAGATGGTTGTGACATAAGTCTGTTTTGAAAGGAATATTGATTTAAGAAAATGTTCCATCAACACGGTTGTGACGTAAGGCTGTTCTGGGATGGAACTAGGTTTCTTCAGGACGGTTGTGACGAAAGTCTGTTCTAGAAAGAAACCAGGTTTTGAGGTGGAAACAAATGTGGCATATCAAGGAGAAGTGTACCTATAGATATAAGGGTGGCATTTGTGGGTGTGATTAATATTATAACTCTTGTTATTATAACCATAAGATGCGATAATTCTAAATCAACATTTCTCTATGACTTGATGACTTAAAGGTATTGCAGTTATTGAAATGAAAACATTGATGTTATTGAGAAGGGGGAAACGATTTATAATCAGAGGCATTTATTTCCCATGATTTCAAATGGTTTTGATGAAATCTGATATTTGAGAAGACACAAAGGAGCTCTGGTTGGTCTTTGAAAGGGACGAGAGGACCTCTAGTCGTGTGAAAATCTTTCAAAGTGTTTTCGGGAATTTTATAACCCAGAGACTCTTTATGTACTATACAAAGGCTCTTTATCATGAAAATGGTATATCTATAGTATGTGTCTTAGCTCTGTGTCCTAGCTCTATATCTGAGCTCTGTGTCCTAGCTTTGAATCTGATCTCTGTCTTTTAAAAATTTAATCTTTTATATTTTTATAAGTCAAAGTTCTTTTAATATCTTATTAAAAATGGAGTAAAGAACCAGAGGAGCTCTGGTTTTAGTTTTAAATTTTCTTTCTTTTAAATCAAATATCGGTCTAAATTAGATCAGAGGCTCTGGTCCAGAGGGTCTCTGGTTGGGTTTAGACTTGGTTATCTTTGGGAGAGAACATAGGCTCTGGTTGATAAGAGCAGAAGCTCTGGTTGACTAGAGGGATTGATTTATGAAAATAACAATGTTTCTTAAGAGACAGAGGAGCTCTGGTCCGTAGAACCGGAATAGTTTTGTGACTTTATGTTTTGTAAGAATGCATATTTCAGAGAATGTGTATATGCGTTGTGAGTATCTGTTTGTTTTATAATTTGAGTAACAAGCATAATTCCATACTTTTGCTGAAATTTATTTATCTATTTGCAAAAGATGTTTTAAACAGAATTTGGTGATCTTCACCCTGTAACTACAAAGAAGAGATTTTCTCACTAGACCTTCAGTCTAACCCTCATTTTGTATTTTGAAAATATGCGTTGCAGGAACAGCAGAGTCTCGGTATATTAACGGGAAGGGAAAATATGATTATTTTCCTTATGTGTTTATCTGCCTTATGTGTTTACCTGTTATGTTTTGACGATACATGTGATAGTATAAGGATATTTTTTTGGAATTTTTCAGTTGTAAATTTTGTATATAATAAATCTTTGTACTAGTGGGACCTTTGTGGTATAAAGTGAATTTCTTTTATTTAAAGTACATGTTATATGCAAATGTGTAAGTTTGGGGTATTACAGAGGTAGTATCAAAGTCTGAGTTTAAGAGATTTAGGTATTCAAAGCATGATTCTTAGACTTAAATTGTTATTTGCATATCAAGGGATCCCGGACATAGACAGTATTAAATTGTTATTTGCATATCAAGGGATCCCGAACATAGACAGTACCACTAGGAATAAATATGATAGGTTAAAATGGATAGTATGTAAGGTAAATTCGAATTACAAATGACCAATGTAATTATGAATTTACAGGTAGATATATGTACTCAGATACCTTATTATACTTGTGAATGTGAATAGGTGATATTTAATATTAAAAATCTGCATATGGCAAGTCGATCAAGAAGATCTGAAAGGATCACCAGCCCCAATCCAGAAGATAGCGAGGAATCTCCTAATTCAGAGTCGTTTCTTTTCCCGTCCCCCCGCCCCGGCATAGTGCTTCGCTTCCTAATGCTCCGATTAATGTTTCTGAAAGTCGAGGCAGGGGAAGAACTAGAGGCAGAGGCCGAGGGACAAATCAGGCACAAGGAAGAACAAATTAAAGTGAAATTCACCTGGATCAAGGAGAATCTACTTTGTGGAATATTAATCAGGAGCAGGTACTGTAATATTCGGGTTTCAAGTTTTGATTTAAGATTTTGGAATATATATATATATATATATGTATATATATATATAATATATATATATATATGTGTGTGTGTTAGAGTTGTATGTGTGTTGGTGGTTTTGTGATGAAGGGCGGCGTATGCACTTGCTATAAATAGCAAGTGCATATGAAGGGTAAAGGTTGTTGAATTTCTAGAGAGCAAAGAGAAAATCAATCGAGAGTAATCTAGTAAACTACAAGCTTGAATCCGATCAACATTTTTAAGGTGAGTGTTTTATGTTTTGATAAATATTCAAGTTATTATAACTGCTATTGAATCATATTTAGATATATGTGTGTTATCCGGATGTTCTACCTAAACCGGACAAGAGGTGTCCGGGTTCTATCTAAACTGGACAAGGAATGTCTGGATTAGTCCTAAATCACCAAAGTATTGAATGGGGTTCATCTAAACCGCTCAAAGATGCTCGAAGTGTTTTCCTTAAACCGATCAAGTGACATCCAGTTTACATCATAAACCGGTCAAGGTTTGTCCGAGTTATTGGCTAAATCGCTTAAGTATTAAGCGGTTTAGATCTAAATCGCCCAAGTGTTATTCGGGGTAACAATCTTCATGTGTTGTCCGGATTAGATATCCGGACAATGTTGACCAGATTCCATATCTGGCTAAGTTGTCTGAATTTCATATCCAGGTAGTGTTGTCCGGATTTCAATTTCGGTTGACATTGATCAGACTTTATTTTGAAATAAAGTTCTTATTAGGATAATTGGCGGTGTAACCGAGAGAGAAATGTTATGGCGGTGTAACCGCGAGAGAGATGTAATGGCGGTGTAACCGCGAGAGAGATGAAATGTCGGTGTAACGCCGAGAGAGATGTAATGGCGGTGTAACCGCGAGAGAGATGAAATGGCGGTGTAACCGCAAGAGAGATGAAATGACAGTGTAACCGCGAGAGAGATGAAATGGCGGTGTAACCACGAGAGGAAAAGATTCTATAACGAATTATAGATAAAATGTTGTATATGTACAGGTTTGATTTCTAAACTGGAAGTTTGGAAAGTAAGATAATTGTATGAGATTAGTATACTCACTAGACCTTTTGGGTCTAACGCTCAGTTGTTGGAATAACCGGTTTTGCAGGTCAGCATACCTCGCAGGTTAAAGGCAAGGGGAAAGTTTAGAAATGATAAAATTTAGTTGTTCACAAATGTAATGAAGAAAGTTTTTGTTAGTCTGTAATTTGTAAACAATATTACATTATGTGTTATGAGTAATATCATGTGGATTATCTATACGTGGAAATTGTGGGTCGTTACAGTTGGTATCAGAGCCTTAGTTTAAGGGATTTGGGTATTTGCGAAATACTTACACTTAAACTAGAGGTGTGGAAGTTATGATAATAGGTTTCATTGGGACTATGAACATGGGAATATGTTATAGTTGAACCTATTATGAGAAAGATAAATTATATATGACTGATATAATCTTGAGTTATGGATAGACTTGAGAATAAACGTGTTATTATGTTTTGATTATGTGAATAATCATATGTGTTTAAATGTGACAGAAAGAGTCATACACTGAGAAATGACAGATAATCTCAACCAATCAGAAAGGACCTCTACCGGTTATGGAAGAGGTCGGGGAAGAAGAAACGTAACTCAAGGAAAGGACCCAAAAAATATGATGACAATAGAAACGCGAAGTCGCAGCAGGGGTCGAGGAAGATGTAGAGGTAATAGACGAGAAACTCATATAGAACAGGAATTGTCGGCCCAGGAAAGTTCAATGTCTGGCCGTGGAAGAGGAAGGGCAAGGGGTGGACACAATATTCCTGATTCTGGATTTATTATCCAGGAAATGTTGGCAGCAGAGTTGGGAAAGTTCCAAGAAAGTTTGGTGAACCTGTTGGGACGTACAACCCAAAATAATCTAGAAATAGTAAGAAATCCCGATTATCAGAAAGAAGCCGGAGCTAGTACACCGGTAACTGGTACATCTGTACCCCTTACTTTGTCCTCAGTACAGAAAGGAGGAGATATCAAGATGTTTCTTGCCTGTAAACCTCCTAAATTTTCTGGGGAGCGTGACCCTGTTAAAGCCATGTGTTGGCTTAAAGAAATTGAGCTGAGTCTGCAGGTTAGTAAAAATGCAGAAGAAGACAAAGTTATGTTTGTTGTATCCCGATTGAGGTCAAGTGATTTGTACTGGTGGAAAGTTCTATCAATTTCAGATCCAAACATTTTGAAAACCATGCTGTGGGAAGAATTTGTGATCAAGTTTAAAATGCAGTATTGTCCTGAAGCTGCAGTACGAAAGTTAGAAGATGATTTCCTTCCTCTTGAACAAGGAAGTATGTCAGTCCGCCAGTATACAGAAGTTTTCATGGAACAATCCCGGTGCGCTGAAGCTTACATCGTATCTGAAAACAGTAAAGTAAGAAAGTACATCTGGGGTTTAGAATCTAATCTCCAGAAGTATGTGATATCCAAGAATCCGACAACATTTCAAGCAGCAGTTGATGCTGCTGAAAATCTAGAGCAAGATATTAACGGGCAACCACAAGAAAGAGTTGGAGATAAAAGAAAAGGGGAGGCTACAATGACTGATTTCCGTCAACCAAGGTTTATGGAAAATTTGAATCGACCAGTCTCAAGGTTTGCTGATAAGGCATGCATGCGATGTCATAAAATACATCAGGGGAATTGCAATACAGATTCGTGAGTATGTTTTAAATGTCAGGAACGAGGACATATAGCTCGAGACTGTCGGATGACGCGAGTAAAGGTTCAATGGTAATATCATAAAGGACCAGACGCCACCTGGGAAATAAAATCAGAGATGCGGATGAAGTATCCATACCTTTTTGCTTAAATGGAATTCTGGGATGGAATTCTTTTAAGGAGGGAATGTTGTAATATTCGGGTTTCAAGTTTTGATTTAAGATTTTGGAATATATATATTATATATATGTATATATATAAAATATGTATATATAATATATATATATATATATATGTGTGTGTGTGTGTGTGTGTGTGTGTTAGAGTTGTATGTGTGTTGGTGGTATTGTGAGGAAGGGCGGCGTATGCACTTGCTATAAATAGCAAGTGCATATGAAGGGTAAAGGTTGTTGAATTTCTAGAGAGCAAAGAGAAAATCAATCGAGAGTAATCTGGTAAAATACAAGCTTGAATCCGATCAACATTTTTAAGGTATACAGATAACCAAGTTTGGTAAAATCGAGAGTAATTTGGTAAAATACAAGCTTGGGAAGGGTCTTCAGCCGGTTTCTGAAGACCCAAGTTTGTACAAACAGATAACCAACCTATTCAACGACCAACCGTTAGAGCATGTCCTCGATGTCATCAAGTGCATCCAGGTAACTGTCAAGCTGAGCAAAGGAAGTGTTATCAGTGTGGCAAGTCGGGTCATTTGTAGAGGAATTGTCCAGCTCCTAAAAGATGTTTCGAGTGCAATTCATCTGATCACATCCGACCGAAGTGCCCATAGTTAAGAGCCCCATGATTGACCAAAATACCCCAAGTACTCATGGAATGTGTAATGTTTCGAGGGGAGGACATGGAGGGGCACGGGGCCGATTTTTTCAGATGACAAAAAGTGAGGTTGAAACAATGTCAAACGTGGTAACAGGTAATTTGCTTGTTAATTTTATATATGTTAAAGTGCTATTTGATTTTGGTGCGAATTTTTCTTTCTTATCACCATCATTTGCTTGGTATGCATATAGGAATTATGTGCCTCTTGACAATATATTTGTGGTTGATACCACTAATAGTCAAGTATATGTTACCTATGTATTTAATAATAGTATAATTGAAATTAAGGGGTGTGGGCTGTCGATCCATCTATTTCCTATGTCGATGAA
The DNA here is from genome assembly GCF_001531365.2 of Cynara cardunculus var. scolymus. Lineage (NCBI taxonomy): Eukaryota > Viridiplantae > Streptophyta > Magnoliopsida > Asterales > Asteraceae > Cynara > Cynara cardunculus. The sequence continues at coordinate 30,142,633 of NC_037544.1, read as the reverse complement.
AGAACTCGATGTTGTGGTGGGAATGGATTGGTTGGCAGAAAATCAGGCTAGTATCTTGTGTTACAAGCAGATGATCATTATCAACTTGCTAGAGAGGGCCGATTGTTATTTATGGTGATCGACATGATCACCATACCAATTTATTATCAGTTCTAAAAGCTCGTAAATGTATTCAGAAAACATGTCAAAGTTATCTGGCTTATCTGATCGATTTAAAGAAAGAGAAAGGTAAACAAGAGTCAATTTCGGTTGTTTGTGAATATCCAGAAGTCTTTCCGAAAGATTTGACTTGTCTACTGTCTAATAAATTTATTGAGTTTAAAATTGATCTTGTACGTGGGCAACACTAGTGGCTAGAGCACTGTATCAATTGGCGCGGTTAGAATTGAAAGAATTGGTTACTCAGTTGAAATATCTTCTTGACAAAGGTTTCATCAGACCGAGTACTTCACCTAGGAGTGCTCCAGTTCTCTTTGTCAAAAATAAACACAGATCGATGCGCATGTGTATTGATTATCGGGAGTTGAACAAGCTGATAATTAAGAATAAGTATCCTTTACCAAGAATCGATGATTTGTTTGATCAACTGGTGGGAGCCAGTTACTTTTCAAAAATCGATTTGCGGTCAGGATACCATCAGTTAAAAGTCAGGAATAAAGATGTTTCCAAGACTGCTTTTCGAACAAGATTTGGTTATCACGAATTTTTGGTTATGTCTTTCGGTTTAACCAATGCTCCTGCAGCTTTCATTGGTCTGATGAACCGGGTATGTAGTGAATATCTTGATAAATTTGTTATTGTGTTTATCAATAAAAAAAGTATATTGAACACCTTCGTCTAATCCTTGAACTTCTAAAGAAAGAAAAATTGTATGCAAAATTGTCCAAGTGTGAATTCTGGTCAAGAGAAGTCCAATTTTTTGGTCATGTCATATCTGAGGCAGGAGTGAAAGTGGGTCCTGTTATGATTAAAGCGGTAGAAAAATGGGATGCGCCGAGAACTTCTTCTGAAGTCCGTAGTTTTCTGGGGTTAGCAGGCTACTATCGAAAGTTTATTCAGGATTTCTCCTGAATCGCAGTATCGTTAACTAAACTGACTCGGAAGAACATTAAGTTTTAATGGGAAGCGGATTAGCAAAGAGCTTTCCAGTTATTGAAGGATCGTCTTTGCAGTGCTCCGGTGTTGTCTTTGCTAGAGGGATCTAAAGATTTTGTGGTCTACAATGATGCTTCAAAGTTGGGTTTGGGTTGCGTATTGATGTAGAGGGGAAAGGTAATTTCTTTCGCGTCCAGGAAATTGAAATATCACGGAAAGCAGTACCCGACGCACGACATGGAGCTTGCATTCGTGGTTTTTGTACTGAAGATTTGGAGACATTACCTACTAGGAACAAAATGTCAGATTTTTGCAGATCACAAAAGCCTTCAACGTCTGTTCAGTCAAAAAGACTTAAAATGCGGCAACGACAATGGATTGAACTGGTAAACGATTATGATTGCAAGATTCTCTATTATCCAGAGAAAGCTAACGTGGTACCTGACGCCTTGAGCAGAAAATAGAAAAGTGGCACGATCAGGGCCGTAGCAATGAGAATGAACCTATTTCCAGATATCCACGGTGAAATTTTAAAGTGTCAAGAAGAAGCAACTAAGGGGGATAATTTCAAGTTTGAACGGAGGGGTAAAATGGTTTCCACCCTGGAGAAGAACGACAAGGAGATTTTATATTTTCAGGGACGGATCTGGATACAACGCTATGGGAATATCTGGGAGATTATTTTGGATGAAAACCATAAATCTCGGTCTTCTATTCATCCCAGTACCAATAAAATGTATAAAGATTTAAAACCATTTTATTGGTGGCCTGGATTAAAGAAAAAAATAGCGAGGTATGTGGAGCAATATCTAACGTGTCTGCAAGTAAAAGTTGAACATCAGAGACCATATGGGAATCTGCAATCTCTGGAGATTCCTGTGTGGAAATGAGATCATAATGGATTTTATCGTGAAATAACCTTGAACTCCAAAGGGATATGATGCCATGTGGGTGATTGTTGACCGTTTATAGAAATCTGCGCACTTTCTGCCGATAAAAGAAAGTATCTGTTAGAAAGTTTGGCAAAAAATTATATAGAAGAAATTGTAACTAGGCACGGGGTTCCACTATCTATCATCTCAGACCGGGATAGTCGGTTTACGTCTAAATTTAGTTTTCAGAAAGCTTTGGGTTCTCAAATTCGACTGAGTACGGCGTATCATCCACAGACTAATGGGAAAAGTGAAAGAACGATCCAAACTCTCAAAAATATGTTAAGAGCTTGTGTTATCGACTTTTGGGGATCATGGGAAGATCATCTGCCTTTGAATGAATTTACCTACAACAACAGTTATCATTCCAGCATCCAAGCGGCAGTGCATGAAGTTTTGTATAGCCGTAAGTGCAGAACACCGTTATGCTGGAAAGAGGTGGGTGAAAAGTAATTAATAGGTCTAGAAGTTGTTCAAGTTACTTCAGATGAGATTGAACAGGTTAGAGATAAAATTAGAACAGGTCAGGATCGTCAGAAGAGCTATGTTGACAAGCGTTGTAAGCCAATTGAATTCATTGTGGAGGATTATGTAATGCTGAAAGTCTCTCCGTGTAATGGGGTAGTCAGATTCGGTAAGGAAGATAAGCTCATTCCAAGATATATCAGGACATTCAAAATCTGCAAGGGAGTCGGAATGGTTACATATCAGTTGGAACTACTAGAAGAGCTTAGCTCGATCCATAACACTTTCCATCTAATCTACGGAAGTGTTTAGCAGATCTAAGTCTGGCAGTACCTCTACTAGAAGTGAGATTAGATGGTAAGTTGAACTTTGTGGAGACACCATAAGCTATTATTGATCGGAAAAAAAGAGTGCTACGAAACAAAGAGATCAGTCTAGTAATGGTTCAGGGGCATTTCCATAAAGGTTCAGAACCAACCTGAGAGTTAGAATCTGAAATAAAGGTTGAATACCATGGTTGTTTGATGGAATGAATTCTGGGACAAAATTCTTTTAAGGGGTGGATAGTGTGATAACTGAGTCCTGGTTATGCACCTAAGGTAATTGTTATGTAATTACATGAATACATGATTAATTGCCGTAACTGATCATGTGGATATATTCATATGTATGTGAAAATGTGTATCATATACATGTATGCATGGAAGGTTGATGTAAGTCTATGCATGAAAATTTATGTATGTATGGATAGTATATGTGCATGCATGGGGGTTAGGCATGCAATGTTGAATACAAGATTTCTTTTATGCATACATGGATTAATTGTGCATAAAAATTTGAATATGCATATGTATATGCATGGTTTACATGCCTGATTGTATAAGTGAGCATGTGTGCATGAGGTTTGAAGGAAATATGAATTTTAATGGTTTCTTCTTCATTGCCTTCCTGATGAGGAAGGTATAAAAAGGGGGAATATTTTAGAAAGAAAAACTTTTTGCCATTTTTGGAAAGGTTTGAGAGAAGTAAGCATCTGTGTGTTTTGCTTGCTGTATTTGGGAAGCAAATTGTGATCATATTTAATTTTCAGTTCTGAATATTACATAGAGGTGACTCTTACTTTAAAACAATATTTGAAATTCATTATAACTATTGGTTTATATCTATAATTGTTGTTGAATCTATTTGAATATATGTATGTGTTTATAAAAAATTCATTGATCGATAAGTCCGGTAATCAGGCAGCATGTTGTTCGGTGACGGTCCTTTTACTAGCCAAGCCTTGACCGGTGAGAAGTTGGGTGGTATTTATGTGTTGTCCGAATAATTACTTATCGCTCAATTGTCATGAGTTAAAGGTTTGAGACCGAGTATTGACCATATTGAAGTAGTTATTGGACATGTCTTTTCCGGTGAATATGCTCATCAGACAAGCCTTAGTCGGTTTATTATTCAATATCTCTTTTATAAAGTATTGACCAGTGAGGTCTATATCCGGTCAATGAGTGACCGATGAGAATGTTGTCATCTTTCAAGTCTTGTCCGGTTATTGTTGTCTGGATTAATGGTGTCCAATGAGGAAGGGATCATCGACCCATATTACCCGAACAACTTTAAACTGTTTTATATTGGAAATGATATTTTTGTATCATTTAAAGGTTTCATCCGGACGGTTGTGACGTAAGTCCGTTTTGATAAGAAACTATGTTTTCTTTCAAGACGGGTGTAACATAAGTCTGTTTTGAAAGAAATATTGATTTAAGAAAATTTTCCATCTGGATGGTTGGGACGTAAGGCTGTTCTGGGATGGAACTAGGTTTCTTCAGGATGGTTGTGACGAAAGTCTGTTCTGGAATGATACCAGGTTTTGAGGTGGAAACAAAGGTGACATATCAAGGAGAGGTGTACCTATAGATATAAGGGTGGCATTTGTGGGTGTGATTAATATTATAACTCTTGTTATTATTCCCATAAGAAGCGATAATTCTAAATCAGCATTTCTCTGTGACTTGATGACTTAAAAGTATTGCTCTTTTGAAGATCAACCTGTTACCTGTTATGTTTTGAAGATACATGTTGACATACATGTGATAGTACATGGATATTCTTTTGGAATTTTTTAGTTGTAAATTTTGTATATAATAAATATTTGTACTAGTGGGACCTTTGTGGTATAAATTGAATTTATTTTATTTAAAGTACATGTTATATGCAGATGTGAAATTTTGGGGTATTACAATATTGGTATTCAAGATTATACAGGTGTTCTTGATCTCTCTAAATGTCTCATAAACACGCAGATTCTCTCAACTGTTTCAACTGTTTCAACTGTTGTTACTAATTGTAATGCGCACCCCTAACTAACAAAACTACCACCTATTTATACCTACCATTAACAAAGAACAAATTAACTACAAAGCATGTAAAACACAATAAGCACAAGACTTGAATACAACAATTTAGATCCAACAATTTCCTCCTTTGGATTCAAGTCCAAAAACAGCAAATTCTTCAGATCTTTAAGCTTTAGCTTTAACATCATCTTCAAAATTCATTCAGAAAACTTGAAATCTTCAAATTTGATCTTTTAAGCTTTTCCAATCTCCATCTTTGAAAAACTTTCATCAAACTTTAGAACTCTTACAATCTCCTCTTTCTTTGACAGTCTTCTTTAAAACAATATCGAACAATCTTCTCCAATTATTAATCATCTTCAAAAATTTACCAGCTCCACCTAAACTGGATAAAATATTCTTTTCATCATTCAAGCAAACTCTTCCTTTAAAACAAATAAGAATTAATCTTCACATTCACTCCCCCTTAATCATAGCAATACAGTAATCTTCAGCGATGAGCAATAATCTTCAGAAATTTTCTTTAGCAATTTTCTTTACTCTTTCAAGTTTGTATTAACTCCCCCAATCTTCATAAATGACTCAGATAGATTCATTCATTTTATGTACACTCCCCCTTATGATGTGAATGAGGAGCATTAACATCATACCACGAAATGAATGATCATGAAAGTATACAGTCAATTCATAGAAATTTAAGCAATTTTTTTCAAATTCACTTAGTTAATCTTTTCAGATTATGAAATTTGGGAAAATTCCAATTTCAACTTATGTAACCGTTTTCAATCCTTTATAAAAAAAAAATTGGCATGTGAATACAACAGATATATTAAGTACAACAAATGTACTTTATATATTTGAGACTTTTTAACGTTCATCTCACCAGGACTTCCATTCAATCATTGATAGCTTGAAAAAGCATATTTATGAATGTTATGATAAAATAACAAATATTCTACAAAATTTGTGCAGTGTAGAAATGATAAAGCAACTAATGCTTCAAATAAGCTCAATATGATAAACAGTGTGGACTACACAAATTTATCAGACTCAAATGTGATAAAAAAGACTTGAAGTGTGGGAGATATATATATATATATATATATATATATCCTTCTTTTTCGATATCAGTTATCTTCAAATGAGAAATCGACAGATAATGAGTTGCATACCCTAAGTGCTGATGAAACACTTATCTTTTGAGAGATAAGTGAGTAGTTAGTGGGGTTTTAAACAAGAGTTGGCCCAGGCTTTATCTTTTTCAATATTAGTCTCGAAATAATTAAGAACTAATAGATTATGTGTTTGTCCGGATTACAATGGATAAATTAGGATTATTATATTCTTTTAATTCTGGACACAACTCTCATTCAATGCTTTTAAGATCACGTCAACTACCCCTCTCATACACATTTTCAGCTCAGCACACAAACCCATTTGTAGTTAAGCTCCACTCAGTATGGTTGTCCTCTTGGGTAGGGCTATCGGCTCTGATAGTCCATAGAGGTTTATCTGATAAGCACTCAGTCCCTCCTAAGATATTTTATTTACGCTCCATGAAAATGTATGCAGTTAAGCTCAATTGATCACATGGGTTTGATAAAAAAGAATATTGCAATTAAGCACATAATGAATATTCAAGGAGTTATTCAAAAATCAGTTATGAATGTAGGGAGAAATGAAAGAAGATCTGTAAGAACAAATTTACAGATATAGCAATCAAAGAATTATGAATTATTTATCAACAAAGAATTATATTTAATGTGTTTAGAAAGTAAATTGGAAAAGAAACAAGTGTGTTATCACCGAAAATAAGTTTTTGCATTTTAGAGACTTGATAATAACAAGTTGAAGAACAGCTGAATCAAGCATTGGAATTATATATGATGAGAAAATAGGCAAGTATTGACTCAACGAAATACCTAATCATGGATAGTATTCGTTGCAAACAAAAATTAAAATAAAAATCATTTAAAAATCACACTTCTAAGAATAATAAAATCATTTTGAGTTCAAAGAAGTGGTTTGAACATTTAAAAAATATTTTAATATACCTAGAAATTGTCATTCTTCTAAGCATATGAAGATAAAGATAAGAAATATATAGTTGAGAATGAGATCAGATCAAATAAAGATTGTGATGTGTTCCCCCTTGAGAATATAACTTAGAATGTCATAGAAGTGGTTAGAATTTGACAACTAAGAATATTAAAGATCAGGTTCAGACTCAAACTCCTACTCCCCCCTCAACATATTGATCAGATCTTCATACAGACAGGTTTAACATTCCAAACTTATTTACTAAAAATGAAAACATTTTCTTATCGAGTGGTTTTCTAAAAATACCAGCAAGCTGGAAATCTATTTGTACAAAGTGCATTTCAATTTATCCTTTTTCAACATTATTTTTGATAAAGTGATACCTGATATCAATGTGTTTAGCCTTAGAGTGTTGAAATGGATTAGGTGTTATAGCAATAGCTCTCTTTGACTCACAGTTGATAGGGACTTCGTTGAATGTGTATCCGTAGTCTTGTAGTTGTGTCTTCTTCCAAAGCACTTGTGAACAACAACTAGCTTCCATGACATATTATGCCTATGCGTAGAAGTTGAAACACAATTCTTTTTAGAAGTTCGATTGACTAGCTTGTCACCTAAAAACTGACATGATCCAGATGTGCTCTTTCTATCCAGATTACAACCTGCATGGTCAGAATCTTTGAAAGCAGTTAGCTCAAAACTAGAATCTTTAGGATACCAAAAGCCAAGATTTGGTGTGCCTTTGAGATATCTTTAGATTCTTTTGACTGCAGCAAAGTGTGACTCTTTAGGGTTAGCCTGATATCTTACACAAAAGCATGTTGCAAACATTATACCTGGTCTACTTGATGTTAAGTATAATAAAGATCCAATCATGGCACATTAATTTTGTTAATCTACAGATTAACCAAATAAATCTGCATCTAATAAAGTCCAGTAGCCATGAGAGTCTTATCGAAGAACATTCAACATTTTGAACTTTTTCAAAATATCTTTGACATATTTTGATTGATTTGTGATAATCCCAGAAATTGATTAATCAATGCCAGCTCATGATTCAAGAACACTTAGCAATATTAGAAATGCAAAGTAGAAAAGTAGAGATAATTCTTGAAAGCTCAATTGTATTAATCTTGCAAATGATTACAAATGATCAAAGCTACTTACAAGTTACATGGAAAGAAACTATTTATACTAGAACAAATTACAAGAGAATAGAAAGCTTGAATACAACATTTTAGCACATAGTATTAAATCCAACATTATCCCCCCACTCGAGAAATAAAAAATCTTGATCATCTAAAACCCATATTCATCTCAAATCTTCTAATTGCATTCCTGCACTATATCTTTTCATCAAGTAACTCCAGAGCATTAATGAGCAAGAACCTTTCTCTTAGATTCAACCTGTTAAACCATGATGCTTTGTCATCTTGAGCTTTTCTTAATTCAAGCTGCTTTCTTACAACCTTGATTGTTCCATCACTATACTGTTTAAGTTCACTGAACCTCAAAAATCTTTTAGCACCCTTAGAGTTTTCATAAATCACACCAAATTCTAGATCTTCAAGAACCATATACAGAGGATATCCATCAATGTCTTCTAAATTTTGATTTGGCACTTTCAGATTGACCTTCTTTTGGTTGCTTTCATAGCCCATCTGAACATCAATAACCGAAGACAATTTACTCTAACATCTGAGAAACCTTTTGATAGCTTCAATCCCTCTAATGACTCCTTCCAACCTGACAGCCTGGTTTCTGATCTCAGGGTACATAAACTCTAAGTCTTCTAAGTAGAGATTAGAAAAATCAGCTTCACTAAAATACCAAACATTACCATATTTTCTGGTGACCAGAAAACTGGATACCACACTCTTACAAGCTTTCTAGCTTCCACTCTATTTATCGAGACAATCTGGTGCTTTGTTCGTACAAAGTGAATAGGTTGACGTTTTGCTTTGAGAAAGTATTTGTATTCTTTGCAATATTCATGTGTTTCTTTGTGAATACCTAAGACTTTATCATAACTTAAAGCTTTTCAATGACGGACAAAAATATCTATATACAGGTCTTCCAGATAAGGTTCTCGAATTCTTGATCTGTTCTACCCTAGAATTTGAAGTTTTTCTGTAATTGGCGCACATCTTCTTAGAGGTTGAATACTTGAAGCTTGAGGAACCGAAGATGTACAAGGAATAGTTGATGGATCTGTAAAGACTGGTTCAAGATCTTCTATTAGCTCAAACTGAAATGGAAAGCTTGATTCTTCATCATTCAAGTCAGCTTCAAAGTCAAATAACAGATCATCTGAATCACCAGCTCCACCTTCAGATTCAATATCATAGTCCTTAACTCCACCAACTTCTTTTGAGAACTGTAACCAACTTTTATTGACAAACCCAGTACCATCCTTGTTCCTACTGTGGAGACCTCCGACTTTTCAACTATCAGCTCGATCTCTGGGTCTGCAACAATTGTCATCTCCAATGTTGTAATCCTTTCACCAGATTGATTAGGATTTTGCTCATTCAACTCATCAGACTCATCACTATCAACCAACTTAGCTCCTTGACTCCTCGAGGTCTCAGGCACTTTTTGTTTCTTCATCTCCCCCTCATGGTGATCAGGATCGTTTTGATCATCATGTCTTCTTTTTAGTGAAGTGGCTTGAGCTCGGCATGTAGTTTCGAGAAGCAAAACTCTTTCAGATAGTAAATCAATGGAATTTTGTAGATTCATAATTGATTGGGATGAAAAAGCAATTGTCGAACCAAGATTTGACAAGCTTGGGACAACAACACTTTGAAAGTTTTGAAACTTTGTGGCTATAATGGCTTGAGAATCTTCCATTGTTTGTCTGAGCATTCTGACTAAATCTGCATCCGCCAAGTCCATGTTAGGTTCTGAGATCATTTTTGCATATAACATAGACTTGAGATCATCCACCAAGTAATTAGGTTCAGATTGCGGTTGAAGTTAAGGTGGTGGCGATGGAGCACGCCTTGTTTCTTCTATAGCTTGTTGCTTTCCTTTCAAAAGTCTTTTTAATCCGTTGATTTCCTCCATTAAAGTAATCTGAATAGCCTTTAGGGCGCCGTTCATGAATTCCCTTGACACAAAGTCGGGTAAAGTAACATCTGGATCACATAGATTACCAGTTGTAACAACAGTTGAGTAAAGTGTTGTGCCTATGTTCAACGTTGGAAAAGCATTAGCACAGATAGGACTTTCGATCTGTCCTCGTAAAGAGTCAGATAACTCTACTCGGGTTGTTCCGGCTAGTTCATTGAGAAAGGCGGATGGAGCAAGTGATGCTCTTGACTCATGTGTACCTATAGTGTTTATAGGCTCTAGACTCAATGTGCTCATGAAAAAAGTCGTAGATTGGGGCTAATGTCTACGGTTTTCAATATCTAGTTCCTCCGAATGATGAACAGATAGATGTTGTACTTGATCCCCATGAGAAGATGAAACTAATACTGTTGAGAGGTATTATAGTGCCTTGGAGGGATGTGCAAATCCATAGCTGGGTGGGCTATGTCATCTTCAATGCTAACATTCAATGGATGAATGTCAACAGTAGATGAGGTTACCCTACGTCTTTTAAAAGTTAGGGTAGGAACAGATATTTCTTTTGTAGTTCTTGTCAAACACTCTCCATTGTTTTCTTCTTCCCTTTCGCTCATCCTCTTAGAATTTTCAACTATATCTCCCTCTTCCATCCTTATCGACTCCAAATTATTATCTATTTCACCTTCATAGTCAAAATCAGGAATCTCTTCACTAAAATCAAATTCCATAGATGGAATGTCTTCTAAATTCATGATATTAGCACCATATAGATTTTGGTCACCATTGTTGTTGTCGTCATCGTCATCATTATCATTATCATCTTGTCCTTGATGAATGCCTGAATCAGTTTCAGTATCTTCCGAACTTGAAGAAGTTGAGGAAGTATTGTCTTCAATAGTTGTTGCCTGATTAGAGTCTCCCACATTGAGCGCTTCTCCATTTCATTTTCCCTCAGTGCACAACCTTGTTTAGATAACCCTTGTACTTGAACTCTCTCATCAAAATATAAACCCTCATTTCGCTCAGCTGAGACATGGGTTGATCCTGAGGTAAGTCCTTTCGGCTCTGGCTGGACAATGGGATCTATCACTCTTTTATACTCTATCACATACTGAGAATATTCATGATTGCATCTACATCTTCAACTTCAGTGTATGGTCAGAGAAAATGCATTTCATGGTCTGGCCCACAAGGTCTTCCAGTCTTGATGGTATATCTTTGTTTGACCGCATCATTGATCTAATACTAAGTTGAAGAAACCTCTGAAATGGAACAAACTTCCTTGCTTTAGAGGCCAACTTCTTAGCATGAAATAACTCCGCCAATTCGTTCCACATAACCATAATAAAGTCATAGTGTTGGTTAAACACTATGCTATGGAAGAACTTCAAGAATGAACTGCTGCAGGTATCCACACATCCAGTTTTCAATGTACGACATCTGTTCAAGATGGAGAATAGGAGATGCCAACCTGAAAAGAAAGTATTACTTGAAAATCTTGATCTTAGAAGCTTCTTCTCACATTTACCAATCTCCCTACAAAATCATAACAACTGTTTTAGGATATTTTATCGTAAACATGCACACTATAACATACTGAGTTGATTGGTTAGTTTTACCAAGAACTATTAAAAATTACGAAAATAAACCCATTCAAGTCCACAACCAACTGGTACATTACTTAATGTACCCCACAATCCTCCAAATTTAAGAAAACTCTCATCATATGTGATATGTATCATGATCAGAGGTGGCAAAAGTTGTCGATGTCAGAATGAAGCTTTAGTTCATTTGTGCCTTATGATTTAACTTGTACTTTTCTTTAGTTAGTTTATTATCTTTGTATAAATAGGCCAAGTCTCTTCGTAACCATAACAAATGCAATAATAAGATTTCAGAGCCTTCACCGTTTCTCTCTTTACTCCCCTGCTCTCCTTTTTACAGTCTTTCCTCTCAACTATTTCCTAAATGGTATCAGAGCGTACGATTAACACTTAATGTCCCATATCCTATGGATTCTTGGAGATCAAGATCCTAGGCATTCTTCAATTTTTTGTTGAAGATATGACTTTCTTGCCTTCAAATTGTTCATTTCCTTCCACTCAGTTTCTGTTCGTTGATAATCATGGCTACTAAATAGAGAGCTCGATCGACTACCAGTGATAAAAGTAGTGTTAATGGAAATGTAAGTGCCTCTTGGTATTCAAATCCTTTGTTCTTGAATCATGTTGATAATCCAGGTGTTGTAATTGTATCGCAAGTATTCAATGGGAAAAGGGTTAGAGCATGGAATCGAGCAATGACCTTATCCTTGTTAGTCAAAAACAAATTAGGTTTTGGTTACTAGTAAAATGAAGAAACCAATAGAAGATCATCGAGATTATGAAGACTGTGAGCGATGAATTTTTGTCTGTAGATGACATGCCAGATTGTAATTGTACAGCAGGAGAAACCCAGATGAAACATATGGACAAATAGCAGTTATTGCTAAAGCATAAGCAATCATAATTCAAGAAGGAAAACAACGTGAAGTTGAATGTTGAGAGTGTAGAAATGAATACTAACAGGAATTTTTCAAATGTTTTGTTGTGGGTTATGAATGTCATTTGTAAATTGTAATTATTGAAGAAAGAAGGGGCATATCAAGGCAGAATGTCACAAGTTACATGGTTTTCTTGAAGGATTTAGATTCACAAATCCAAAAGGAGCATTGTAGAATTTGGTGATGGTAGTATCATAATCTTGAAAGGATCATGATGTTGCTGGAGGAGTAAATTAATACAAAAATCACCAACAAATACTATAACCAGATTATAAATTTTGTGAATCGGTGTAAGATCGTTGACATTCTTCGTCTAGATTAGGTTCAGAAGAGTTGGAGGAAGGGGAGATGGGAGGCAACTATTGATTCAGGTGCTTTTGCATTTCGCTTTCCCTCTAGTCTAGCTCATAGGTGATTAATAATCCGTTGAATACATCAGGATGGAGGGGAGAGTCTAACAACTCAACATGTGAGCCCAATATGGGATTTTCGGAATCAAAATGCATGGGAGCATGTGCAAGTATATTTAACACCTTCCATTTTCACCTGCTTGCTAACTCATCTTTAAAATAGGATTAACAGTAATGTAACTAATTAATGACTTAACTAATAAATATAGACCATCCATAGTCGTGGAACCTCTAAAATTCTTATTTATCATTTTTTTTTCTACAACATTATTGATACTAAGAATCTCAATAAAACTCTACAATGAAGGTTCTTACAAAAACCTCATTTTTCATTTTTTTTTTAATTTATAAAATTATAGATTAATGCATAAATTTAATACACACAATATATATATATATATATATATATATAATAAAATGAATTTTCACTTCTCTATACTAATTTTAATTTGTTAATTTATATATTCTGTTAAAATATTTGAAAAACAAAGCTACTTGTTTATGGATTGCCACTTGATTTATTTCGTCATAATAAAAATAAATTTCAAAGGTCTTAAACATGCACCCATTTTAAAATAATATGACACCTTTAAGTTTACTGATACTGTCATTACGTATGATATTATAAGTTATAAATTCAAATCCCTTTTGCTTTTTTTCAAGGTTTGATTGTATCAACAGGGGGGAAAAATAAAAATAATCACTTAAAATATTGTAATTTTTCAAATAATATTTATATTATGTTAATTTATTTATTTCTCTGATTCGAATTTGGGTTCGATTGAACACCCATTAATTGTTAATTATAGTGTGTTTGGTATATAGAAAAGAATAGAACAGAACATGAATTATCGTTTAACATTTGACATTATTTTTATATGAAACAAAATGGAACAACCTTGTTCTACCTCCATTCTATGGAAAAAAGTGGAACAAACCTATATTATACCAATATTACTTCAAAATAAAATTTATTATAAACCACCAAATACGTCCTCTTACATTTTATTACTGCTTTAAATTTTATTTACTGTATTTTATCCTCGTTTTACTTACCTCCTAAAATTTTTATTTTTATACGTTTTTTATATTTTAGTTATATAATTTATTAAATATTAATAATCAAAATAATAATATAAAAAAGGTAAAACAAAAATTGGAAATCAATAAACTTCATATTTTGGTGTCATTTTAATCATCTTGACGAATACTTTCTAATGATATATTTTATTTATAAAAACTTATAAATTACATAAATTAATCAAAATATAGAAAAGATATAAACAACTTATTACGGGTAAATTGATCATTTTATCAGTCCTGTCCAATTTAGTCTTATAAGACATTGAATATCTGTTTTGTCATATCTTATTCTATTATGTTTAAATATCAAAGTCACCTATAAATGATGTGAATCCTTAGCATTGGTTTGGAACCAGATCAGAGATCGGATCTGGGTTATACTTATAGTTATTTATAGAGCATCCAGTGGGCCAAGGAAAACCGAAAGAGGATCGGTCTCTTCTCTGGGTTGCTTATATTGGGCCACAAAATGGCATCCTATTAGAATTATACAACAATAGTGGGCCATTATTTTAATGGGTTTATTCTTTTTTACTTTTTATTTTGATTACTTCTGGATTTAGGCTTTATACATACTTCATTAAATTATTAAATAAAAGGGAGAATTGTAAGATGAAAAGAAAAAAAAGTCAGATATGGGAGATCGATGGTAGGGGAAGACGATCTGACCACGATGGGATGGTGTGGAGTTACTATAATAAAATTGGTGTTATAGGACGCTTAGATTGTCTAAGTGTCTTAACAGAATTTTTTTTATGACTTAGGTTTATAAGACTAAATGGTAAAACATCATATCTAAAAGCGTTACAATATGTTTTATAAAACGTTTTTAGACGTGTTAACAAGTTTTTTAGAACGATTTGAAAGAAAATGTTCTATTAGTTATTTTATATGACATATTTTAGAAGTGTCCTATAAACCCATTTTTTATAGGACCTCTGTGTTATTAGAACACTTTTTTTAAATAATGTCCTAGAAAATAGTTACTATGACATTTTATTTTAAAAACGTCCTGACAACTTGTTAAAATGTCATATAAACATATTGTAACACTTTTAGATAAGATGCTTTTGGTTTGATTCTATAAGCTTAAGTCTTATTATTTAAATTACTATTTTAAACATACTATAAGATTCATTTTCTTGTAGTGGGAGGTGAGGTGAGCGATGCCGTTAGGTACAAGGGGTTTGAATAACATAGAGTTTGAGAATGGTAAGATCATTTAGTTTTTTTTTTTTACTTTTAAGAATCTTTCTACATAGTTATAGATAGCTTTTTTAGTTTAAAATTCAAACTGCAAACATTGGGTTAAGTTGTTCAAATGTTTTGGTCAACCCAACTCATGTGCAACCTTAGTTCGTGTGACTTGGTGAGGCAAACTAGTTGATTAAGTTTGCACTCCAAATCAGCTTGTCAAATAGTGTTTGTCAAATTGTCTGACTTATGATGTACTAGTTTATATGGTTTGTATTAATTAAAAAGTTTGTATTTAAAACTCCCTTTATATAAATACTAATTTTATAAATGAAATTAGTTATAGGATATAAATATTAGTTTTTGTATATAATATTCATTCTAATTTTTATATATAAAGTTATATTAGCAGTTGGTTAATTTCTATCATTTATAAATATTATATGATAAAGAAAACGTTAAACAATGTTTTAGGTGCAATCTAGGTTTTTGTTACAAGTTTGTCTGAGTCTTGTCCAACTTACCAAACACAAGGCTAATATTTAGGAGCCGTTTATTAAATACTTATCCGGTAAGTGTTTATCGGTAAAATTTAACACTATTATTTACTTACCATGAGATTTTAGTCTACTAAAACGACATCTTATGCAACAATTTACCCGGTAAACGGTTACCGTGGTAAGAATCGTCACCCTCACTTACCGGGTAAAACCAGGACCGTCCCTGGGGGAGGGCAACACGGGCGCATGCCCAGGGCCCAAAAATATAAAGGGACCCAAATTTTCCTCTTAAAATACAATAGTAGTCTAAAAGAAGTTAATAAATTTAAAAAAAAAACCCAAAAAATTGGAGCATATAATAAGGAGCAAAAAGAATTTAGTAGATAATAAGGGCACAAAAATATATCAACTAATTACATTCGAAATGAAAATAAAAAAATTAATTGGTCCTTTATTATATGCTATTGTTTATTGTCTCTCTAATTTTTTTTTTATCTCCAATATGGTCCAATGATATTGGCTATTGTTATCTCTATATGTTTGATTGTTTTTGTGCTTCAACAATTCAACTTTAAGATCATGTGCTTGCTATTGCTATATATTTATGTTGGATATTTTTATCGATTTTGTTTCTATTGACTATTGCTATTTGGTTATCTTGTTTTAATTGTTTTTGTTGACTATTGTTATCCATTTTTGCTTCTACATAAAATATTTTACTATTGTTTGTCAATCAATCTATTGTTCTTATAATTTATGACGTGTTTCATGGTTTTGTGATTAATGAATAATTTTTTTCTACTAGATGTATTTAGTAATGTCTTTTATGTATGTCATGTTCCATAAACTTTTAATCTTAACATCTTATTTTAGTTGAACAAAGAAAGAAAAAAAATAGAATTTAGATATTTTCATCAATTGTTTGACTTTTGTATCTTTCATTGGGATTTCATCACATCACAAGATTCTATTTAAGTGCTTAAATAATCATTTGTTGAGCTTGCATATTGTATGTTTAATTCATTATTTATTCTTATTGTATCTCAATGGATCTTCTTTTCTTTCATATTTTTATCGATCCTCATTTGTCTACTTGTATAAAAAACCTTGATAATCTTATTTATTATTAATGTCTCATTGACCCTCATGATTACTTCATTCACACGAATTCTCTTTTTGTATTAAAATAACACATATTTCTTGTTATTAAGATTTTTTTTCCTCACTTAATAATTAACATTTCTTGTACTCAATTTTATACTAACGAAAAAAAATTATTTAATTTTTTTCCGTATTCACCGAGGGTCACTACAAGAAAAGTGAACTTTGACGATGCACTTTTTAGAGATGACATGTTTCCGCTACAAATTATAGCATGTCGTTGTTATATACTCTTTTTTATTATAAATGAACTTTTTGTGACGACAAAAGTCGTTGCCTTATTTCTTGCTGTGGGCCATGTTTTTACGTTCGTCAGGGCCTAAAAAATGTCAGGAACGGGTCTGGGTAAAACTCTTGGTCCTTGTCTCATTCTTACCGGGTAAGATTCTTAGTCTTTACCATATTCATCCGGAGAGGTAATGTTACTTGGTAAGCGCTTATCCAGGTAAGCATTTGATAAACGACCATTAGTCATTTTTTTAGGTTAATCTAATCCTGTCATGTTTCATCCGGTGTGCATACCAAACGCTACATTAAAACACAACATGAACCTCATTATTTATTTAATATTGTTAATTATAAATTTATAATTTTTACAGTATAATTCAGCTTAAGGATCTAACAGATAGCTCATACTTCAGGTCTAAACTTTTCAATCTAAGAACTTGTGGTGCTATGAAAACTCTAACAGTTGATCACTTGAAATTTTAGGTGTTGTAAGCATTGATAATGGAGGTTCTTTTTAAGTGTTTTTATAAGAACTTTTATTGTTGGACTAAGGTTTTTGTTCAGTCACATGTTTTTATTAAAACTCAGACGTTTAAACAAGAATTTGAGTTCTTGTATATATTCTTTTTTGTTAATTTTATTTATCAATTTTATTCTTTATTAATCCTTTTATTATTTTTCAATAACTCTATTAAACATATAAGTTATATTTGACAAAAAAAAATACAAATTAATTATTTTTAGTATTTTTATATAAGTCTTTGTATTAATGAGTTTAATCTTTTAATTATCTCATTCTATTATTATGTTCGGATTATTTTTCATATACTTATATATATATATATATATATATATATACTAGTTGTCTACCCGCGCAATGCAGCGGAATGTAAAGATTCTATCAAAATATATTCAACTGTTAGATATCATTTTTTGCAAAACATCTTTGATATTTAAGGGGAAAATGCCATGCATGATATCATCACTTTTCCGAGGTTGTTCAATAGCAACACAACGACGTTGCTTTTTTCTTATAATAATAAATTCCATATATATATTTATTAATTTCACACGCCAGAATATATTAAAATTATATGTACAACAAATTATGAGCTTTTTCCCACTGTAAATATAACCAATCTTTCCTACTGGATTGATTTGGTCACAAACAAAGAATTAGGAAATGTTTACCGAACGCTCATTGGTAAACGTTTATTGAGTGTTACTTACCTTATCATATAAGTATTACAAGGACTCGGAATCTTACTCAGTAAGATGTATAGCAGGAACCAAGAATCCTACCCAGTTAATGCTTACTGGATGAAAAGACTTTACCCGGTTAATGCTTACTGGATAAAAAGTTTTTGCAAATGATCCATTTTGATGGCCAAAAATGTTTTAAGATAAGTGAGAGTGGTGATTATTGACGATAAGTATTTACCCAATAACCGTTTGGTTAGAGAAAAACAAAATAAAGTGCGTAACGATTTTTTTCAATATGTACATATAGTGGATAACATAACTGATTAAAATTAATGAGAGCTCCAAACTATTTTCTCCTTTCCTAATTGCAGTATGAATGCTAGCCATAATCAACTTGAATTACATACAGAATTACCATAAACAACATCAAAAATTCACAAGTTTGAGACCAGTTGCATTAACATCGTATGAGAACTTACCAGGATTCACTATATGGATCATAAACAAACTAAACCCAAGCTTTCCTACACAATTACGACTAAAGTGCGAGTAACTCGAAAAAGAATAAACAAACAGCCATGATTCGAAATCAAAAAACAAACAACAGAAAAGAAAACATGAAGAAGAATACATAAATGGATCATTGATATCTACTTCTCTAGAGTTTAATGGACCATTGATATCTGCATTGTTTTGGTACAGAAGCTCAGTTTGAACTCCAGATGTTCTTACTTGATCAATTTCATGACTTTGGATCATTTGTCTCTAGACATCTCCACTCATGTTAGTGTCTTTGGAGTCACCTATCAAAGAAGTAACAGTAACAGTAACAGTACCAATAGAAGGACCAGCCACACTGAATTCTTTGTTTGATGGGCCTTCATTAATCACAAGCTTAGCAGCTGTCAACTTAGCGTGCATCTCATCCTCCTCCCACTTTCGCTTCCTCAAATCATCTGATGTATCAATTCCCGGTCCAGAATTCAAATCAACTGATAAAAAACAAAAAGTTAATTATAAGCAAATGATGTTAGTTTGAAATTCAAAATCAAATGAGAACTTCAAAAAGGTTGAAACCGAAGAAACATCATAATACTGCTTCAATTTATAAGGATGTCTTTTATCAACTATTTTCAAGATAAAACTATAGAACTAAATCACTTACCTCAAAATACTGGTTCTGAAAGTATGGAGTATGGAGGGGTCCTTGAATAATAGCTCCTTAATGAATCCCATAAAATGGCTACAACCATAAACATCAAGTTCAAACAAAACCAGTAGGGATTGGGAAAACTAACATTGTTATCAACATTTTGTATATATAAAAAAGTTATATACCACCAATTTTCATTCAAAAACAATATGCCAGATACCTCATTCATCCTCTCAAATATGAGGTATAAGATCATATCTCAGTGGAGAATCTACTGGAAAGTCAAAGACAAGAATAATCAATAGAGAGAGACGATTCACAAGAACTCCCAACAAATATTTTGCTTTGGGGAGATAAAACAGAAAGTTACCGCTTTGACATCTCAATAGAAAAAAAGGCAATTGTCATCATCAAGCAACAATTTTAACTACAACATCTTCATCGCCTAGATCATCATAGACAAATAGACCAAATTTAA
Source organism: Cynara cardunculus var. scolymus (assembly GCF_001531365.2). NCBI lineage: Eukaryota > Viridiplantae > Streptophyta > Magnoliopsida > Asterales > Asteraceae > Cynara > Cynara cardunculus. The sequence goes on along the minus strand of NC_037544.1, from coordinate 30,122,720 downwards.
TTATTGACATAGCAAGTTTGATTGATTAAAGACAACTTTGAGCAGCAGTAGAAGGTTTATGAACCCAATTAGTCTTGCCAGCATTAGTGTCAAACAAGGGACCCAAGATCATTTTTTGATTAAGATTCACGACTATAAGAACTCTATTTTTTGTTATTGAACGTTGGATGCTGATGAAGAGGATGTTGACTTCCTCCATCTTCATTTATTTTGTTCATTTATCAATTCTGGTACAAAATCACCGTCTCTTTTAAGAATTGTTGAAATTGTTGTCCTCTAGACGAAAGGTTATACCATTTCATTAACAAGGTAATTTTTAAGACTATTCTCAAATAATCATTTCTATACAAAAGTTAAACTCTTGATGGGAAATTAATGTACCTTTGAGCTTCATAATCTTTCTTTACGTCAAGAAGCATGTCATAATATTTTTCTCTCTGGTTGAGTTTTTGTGCGCTACTTCCACTTCCTGCTCCTCCCCCTGCTACCTCGCCTACTCCATCTCCTGAGACGTGGGATTGGCCACATCTTCAACATGAAAAGAAGACGATAAGTGAACACTTCACAAAATAAACATCAATTATAATTCCTAGGGTTCCAAAATCCTTTCACCCATGCCATCATAGACAGGTAAAGTAGGGATAAATAATAATCTTCTGTTCTGCTAGCATTCTAAAAAATAGATACCATACCACCACCCTAAACCCTAAAAAAAGCTAAGAAACAGATCCTAATGCTATGTAGAATCGTAATCGAAGAAATTTAGGGTTACATGAAACATTATCTGAAATGTTGGACCTCTGATTCTACATCACTCATAAGAAATTTAGGGATACATGCTTGATATCCAAATCAGATCAAAATCGATGAAATTGCACCTCATATGAGCAATGTAGAATCGAACAAGGAGAAAATAGAGATGAAAGTCATGAAACCTTATTTGATATGAGCGATAGTATTATAACTATATGGGGAAGATAGATTTGAATCATGAATCATTACACTGAGAGCTTGAACCGTCGTCTAGAGAAGATAGATTTGTGAATCGTCTTCTTAGGCGTGCAGCCAGTATTGGGAAGGAGAAAGTTGGGTGAAGAGAACGTATGATAAGGAGCCAGTCTTGGAAAGGAGAAAATTAGGTGAAAGCATTGAGAAGTTGTAATTTATGTTTCTCATATTGTATTTAAGACAATTTTAAAAATAATGCTTAAAGGGTTGTACTTGAAGCTTTATTGGTTGTTTTTAAGACTAAGGTAGTATAGAAGATAAGGGTATTTTGATCCTTTAAAATTTTAAGACATTAAGACTTTTACTAAATTTGCTTAATAAGGTAGTATATATATATATATATATATAGAGAGAGAGAGAGAGAGAGAGAGAGACACACACACACACATATATATATACCACATAGAGGAGCGATCAAATGCAAATCACACATATTGTACAAATCGTGCAAACCATCCTCATCCGTCGATTTCATTGTTTAATCTTATGGGAAAAAAAATTATGCAATTGTTTCATATAACACTTTTTTGATGAAATTGTTTCATATATAATTATTAAATTTTAATGAAACTGTTTCATGTATTTCTTGAAAATTAATATAATGAAGATGATAATATCTATGATTAACACCCTTTACAATAAAAATGATTAATCAACCTCTCATAATTACAAAAAAATAAACAAAAAGAAAAATTATGATTGGTTGAATGAGGTTTGTACAGTTTGTATAAATAACGTGGTTTGCAAAGTAAACCTCCTCTATACACACATACACACACACACACACACATATATATATATATATATATATATAGAGAGAGAGAGAGAGAGAGAGGTTGATTCAAATAGAAACCAACCATATGGTGCAAACTAAGCTAACCAACCTTAACCAATCACATTCTTTCTTCACTTTAGGTTCAAATCTAAATTWTAAATTAATGATAARDGTAATTTTGTAATTTAACCTTTTTGTAACCCCCTAATAATTAATTGGGAGTTACAAATCTTAAAAGATACCTCTAATTGATCATGAGATTTTTCTGATTTCTTTATTATTT
>NC_037544.1:30116120-30119949 GCF_001531365.2 Cynara cardunculus var. scolymus | reverse complement strand
AAGATCGGTTCACATAGTTTGTACCATATGGTTGGTTTCTATTTGAACCAGCCCCTATATATATATATACACATATACACACACATACATATATATATATATATATACATATAATATTAATATATATATATATATATAGGGAAATGTTCATTTGAGAAGTGGTAAATATTTGAGAAGTAAAGAAGTGATCTTAACCCTTTATCTGGTCAACATTTGTAGCTTTGATAATCCCATAATGATGAGGTAACAATATATTTAACAATCAAGAACAACAATTAGAGATGAAATCATCATGTCATTATTATGTTTCTCTCTCTAGAACCTCTCTAAGATATTACAATAAAGGAACCTACTTTAATTACAAGAAGTCAAAGTATTTATACCTTTGACTAAATTACAAGTCAAACTAACAATTGAACACAATGTTGACTTTAAGCTTGACCTTCCCATTTTCAACAATTGTCTTCATAATAGATGATCTCGGATACAATAACATTTGACCTAACAATCTCCATTTTTGTATTTGAGATGACATTCTTCAAAACAAACCCATCTGACTTCACTTCAATAGATTTTTATTTAAACAATCTTCCCAACGAACACGATCAGACTTTCTCATTATTTGCAAGATGAATCTGAAAAATAATAATAGCGCCTTTTAACAAATATATTCATCAGATCAGAATCTTCACTTTGAAACAATCTTTAGATGCTTTAGAACATTTTTCAATCTTCAACAAATCCTTTTCAGTCAACAAGTAAGCTTTAGCCATTTAGGCTTGAAACCTTAACACTACGGTACTAAGCTCAACACCTATTATCCATATTTAAAAATCTCTTCAACAAAACCACTTGAAGTTTAACTCCCCACAAATATGATCTCTTATAAGCTCATCCTTGACATCAAAACTTGCTTCACATGTCTTTGATATCAAATCTCCCCATAATATTTTCATGATCTCTTCATTTCTTCAAAATCAACTTTTCATTTTGTCTTCATGTCTTTGATATTATTTCTCCCCCTCATGATGATTAAAAGAATCATGAACATCATGTGTAACACCCCACATTCCACATTTGCATATAATCATGTATTTCATACATCAGGTTATACAAATAGTACATCTTCGGTCCCGATATACTTCAGAGTGAGTTTACCTCTCTTTCCAAATCTGACAGCACCCTTTCATGGAGAAACTTTTAGCATCATGAAATCTCTTACTAAAATTTCAATCGCTTTACAGCACTTATCTACATAACTCTTATGTCGGTCCTGAGCTATTTTAATACGTTCATGTATCTGTTCAATCTTTTTAGAAGTTACCTGAACAATCTCTGGACCAGTTAATTTCATTTCTCCCACTTCATTCCAACACAACAGCGTTCTGCACTTTCGGCCATACAAAACCTCATAAGGTGTCACTTGGATATTGGAGTGATAACTGTTATTGTAAGCAAATTCAATCAAAAGCAGATGATTTTTCCAAGATCCCTCGAAGTCAATAATACAAGATCTTAACATATCTTCGAGAGCCTGGATTGTTCTTTCACTTTGCCCATCTGTCTGAGAATGATACGTCGTACTTAATCTGATTTGAGATCCCATGGCTCTTTGAAAATTCTCTCAAAACTTTGAGGTAAACCAACTGTCCTTATCTAAGATGATGGATAACGGAACACCATGTCGAGTTACAATATCTTTGATATAAATCTTCACCAACCTTTCTAAAGAATATTTTTCTTCGATCGGTCAAAGTGCGTAGATTTAGTTAAACCGTCGACAATAGCCCATATAGCATCATACCCTTTTGAAGTTCGCGGTAATTTCATGAAAAAATCCATCGTGATATGATCCCACTTTCACACAGGAATCTCCAAATACTGTAGATTCCCATATGGTCTTTGATGCTCGATATTTACTTGTAGACACGTCAAATATCTTTCCATATACTTCGCGATATTTCTTCAATCCTGACCACCAATAAAATGGTTTTAAATCTTTATACATTTTATTTGTGCATGGATGAATCAAATATCGGGATTTGTAACTTTCATCCAAAATTAACTCCCGGATATTCCCAAAACTCGGTATCTAAATCCTGCCTTGGAAGCACAAAATTCCCTTGTTATTCTTTACCAAGATTGAAATCATCTTACCAACTCTTTCCGCTTTGAAATTGTTTTCTTTGAGAGCTTCATCTTGACATTTCAAAATTTCACTGTGAAGATCCAAAGTCAAATTCGTTCTCATTGCAACGGCTTTGACTGTACCACTCCTTTCTTTTCAACTAAGAGTATCAACTGTCATATTTGCCTTTCCTGGATGGTAAAGAATTTCGCAATCATAATCGTTAACTAATTCAATCCACCGTCGTTGCCGCATATTCAACTCTTTCTGATTAAACAAGTGTTGAAGGTTCTTATGATATGTGAAAATCTGATATTTAGCTTCCAACAAATAATGCTTTCAAATCTTTAACACAAATACCACAGCTACAAGCTCCATATCGTGAGTCGGATACTGTTTCTCGTGATCCTTCAATTGTCTGGATGCGTTAGAAATGACTTTTCCCATTTGCATCAGTACACAGCCCAAACCTAGCTTTGAAGCATCACTGTATACCACAAAATCTTCAGATCCATCTGGTAACGATAACACTGGAGCACTGCAAAGACGGTCTTTCAATAATTGAAAATCCTTATTCAGATCTTCTTCCGGTTTGTACTTGACATTCTTCCTAGTTAATTTGGTTAGCGGTGCGACAATTCTTAAAACTTTTTGAATAAATTTCCGATAATAGTTTGCTAAACCCAAGAAACTACGGCTCTCGGTAGGAGTTCCTCGTGTAACTTAGGTAACTTATTTTTGTAAGCACCTCGTGTTGTATGCGCGGGTTGCAATACGAACCACTTTTGCCACTTGATCTTGAAATAAAAAGAACCATAGAATGAGACAAAGGGGGTAGAAATGAGAATATGCATCCACCTATGAATCCCACTTTGAATATGGCGAGAAATGGAAAATCCCTTTAACCCACCACCACCTCTAGTGGTTGAAACTATGGTGCATATTGCCGATGATAAGGATCGAAATATACGGGACTATGTTATTTTGGGATTTAATCAATTGAATTTCGGGATTCTTAGGTCCAATATACTGCAGATGACTTTGAACTCAAGCCTGTAATCTTCCTAATAATCCAAACTATGGGTCAGTTTGGGGGGTTACCGTTTGAGGGTCCACACTCCCACTTAAAGTCATTTATGGAGATGTTAGATACTTTTAACTTCCAGGTGTAATCAATGAAGCTCTAAGGCTTAGACTCTTCCTTTTTATCGTAAAGGATAGAGCTAAGGATTGACTAAATTCACAACCACCAAACTCTTGTTACATGAGAAAATCTTGTTGAAAAGTTTCTACCAATATACTTCCCTCCTTCATGGAATGTAACACCCAAAGAAAAAGATATTTTAAACCGAAAATAATTAACGAGAACCAGAATCTTGATATAAAATTCACCCAACAAAAGGTAATAATATAGCGTTTACAATACAACTACTGAGATGATAAATAACAACCTACTAATCTAGACTATTCTATATCTAGATTAAAGACGGGTGCTTCTATCAATCTCCAAAATATCGAAACATCAAAAACGCAACACTCAAAAGTAACAAAGGCTAACAAAAGGGCCTTTCACGAACCAACGCTCCTCTCAACCCTTATGAGCCTTGCCGCTAAAAGAACCTGACAAACAAGACATAGCAAGAAGAAGTGTTAGGCTTACGCCTAGTGAGTCCAAACAAAAAGAATAATCAAAACTATATA
>NC_037544.1:30109325-30115645 GCF_001531365.2 Cynara cardunculus var. scolymus | reverse complement strand
ATAATAATGTTATACTTAAATTCGGTACCTTATGCATATTGGTACCTATTCAATCGTAGGATCTTGCATGTGTCTTAATTTAAACAAAACATTCCCATTTGCCGAWGACTAAMCCCATAAGTAGAACGTACGGGTTCTAGAGTTTCGTGTCAAATCATRTTTTGAAATGAGTATTTTACCAAGTGGTTAGAATCTGTTCATCCAAACTCATSTAGTGAYTGTAAATAAGATCCCTAAGTTCACTTTTGACCCRAAGTCTCTACTTAAATCTAACAAGTAATCATCTAAAATATTAGTGTAAGACAAGCATGGTACATCATTCCATTRRATATARAGCCTCTAAAAGGTTAGTATGAACTCACCTTGGAGGATTTAGGAGAAATYCYAAAGTCCCGAAATTAAAGGCAGCGGAGTTATGGATTCAGAACGGAAGCTAGTTGCTCCGATCAAGGCCCGGACATGCCCCCGAAACAGCTGCTTGGTCGCCTTTCCTCGGACCAGTAACTGGCTACGTTCCCAAAACAGAAATCTTACTGCTCCGATTTTMTGTTTAACACAGCAGCTTCGCGTAACAAACARYGGTCCGYTGCTGTGTTTGCGACTGCTGCRTGATCAAACAGCAGTTTGATGTAAACCGTTTCCTCACGTTCGTTGCCGAACAAACAACACTGTTGTTGCTGTTTTTTCCTCTTCTGTTTGCTGTTCGGGGAGGGTACRACAGTACCAATAGCTTGCTGCTGCTGTCCGACGTGGTCCAAGGTGCGGCTGCAGGTGCAGAAAACGCGGCTGTTGCTGCTGTGTTTGGCGAAGCAGTGAAGATTTCAGCACGGCAGGCTCGATAGCAGCAGGTTGCTGCTGCTGCTGCTCGGTAAGTGAACGAAGGAACAGCACGGCAAGGTCTGGTGTTTGCTATTCGGCGGTCCAAGAGGGCGGTAGCGGATTGAGGCACGGAGACAGCCATGTGCAGGGGTTCGGGAAACAGCCTCTCGCGCAGACCACTTCGAAAACAGCAGATGCACAGATGAAGACTCGGATGGAGCTTGGAAACAGCCACGGGCAGGACACGATTGCAGCACCTGCGCACAGCTCACACCGGCAGTCACTGCGCAGGCCGAGGCCGGAGTTAAGGGATCGACGTCGGAAGTTGAAGAAGAATTCTAAGAAGGGGGGTTTARTTAGTCTTGAAAGAGAGAATGCTCCTCCTATTCCCTCGACTGGTTGCTTCCACAACGGATCCTTTTTCCCCCAAAACTCTCAAAATCTCTTCCCAAAACAAAGGACTTCCTCTCTAAAAAGCAAGGACAGCAGGCTAGAATATAAAATAAAGAGATAGGACCTTCTAAGGAGGGAATGTCCACTGGTTTGGGTAAAAGTACAAGAGGTAACACCCCCCCCCCCCTTTTCCTACTTTTACCCCTAGTCCTAACATTACAACTAGGTAATTTATCAAGAAGGATCTCCACCTTTTGAAAGGATCAAATAAAATAAAAAGGGTACTAAATCCCTAATATTTAATACACCCATATAAAAATATACATACAAATATAAATAAGGGCGTATACTATGCAAACGGGATGGAAGAAGTCCCGACAGGGAGGCGATGGAGACTAAGGGAGGTAAATTTCGTCCTCGAAATTTGAGTTCACGCGAATAGCTGGGGGTAACGCCTCTTCAAGTCCTCTTCCGCTTCCCAAGTCACGTTTGACCCTCGATGATGCTTCCATTTTACCTTGACCATAACAACCTCCCTGTGCCTCAACACCTTGGTTTTGCTTTCCAAGATGGCCTCCGGTTCTTCCACGCATTGGCTGTTCTCATCAACACGAATTTTTGATAGCGGTATCACACTTTCTTCATCCGCCAGACACTTACGAAGGTAAGACACATGAAATGTGTTGTGGATTTCGGCCATCTCTGGTGGTAGTTCTAATTTGTAAGCTTGTAGCCCCACTCGAGCCAAAACCTTAAATGGCCCGAGAAAACGAGGACTGAGCTTCCCACGCTTTCCAAAATGAATAACACCTTTCCAAGGGGACACTTTTAGCATAACTCGGTCGCCCACTTGGAACTCTATAGGTCAGTTCCTCTTGTCCGCGTAACTCTTTTGTCGATCCTACGCCGCCTTTAAGCGCTCCCGGATACATTTCACCTTGTCGGCCATTTCTTGCACGATTTCGGGACCGGCAAATTGTTTCTCACCCGCTTCCAACCAACATACTGGAGTCCTACATTTTCGTTCATATAAGGCCTCAAAAGGTGCCATCCCGATACTGGAATGATAGCTATTGTTGTAGGCGAACTCTACTAGAGGTAGGTGAGAATCCCAATTCCCGCCAAAGTCGATGAGACTTGGATTGTGCCACTTTGATCCGATCGATTAGACTGGACACTAAATCGATTCTAGTAAGTACAACTCTCGACCCTCTGCTGTACTCTTTTCGACTCAAGGCGTCCGCCACCACATTTGCCTTTCCAGGATGGTAAAGTAATTCACAATCGTAGTCCTTGAGCAGCTCGAGCCAACACCGTTGTCTCATGTTCAAATCCTTCTGATCGAAAATGTACTTCAAGCTCTTGTGATCAGTGAAGAGCGTGCACTTGGTACCATAAAGGTAATGTCGCCAAAGTTTTAAGGCGAACACTACCGCCGCTAACTCCAAATCGTGGGTGGGGTAGTTCCTCTCGTGATCTTTGAGTTGTCTTGATGCGTAGGCAATCACCTTTCCCCTTTGCATTAAGACGCAACTCAATCCCATTTTCGATGCGTCGCTATAGACCCCTTTGGCAAGGAGAGAATTGGTGCTTCACATAATTTCTTCTGGAGGGTTCTGAAGGCATGCTCCTGTCTCTCAGTCCAGATAAACTTCACATTCTTCCTAGTCAAAGCTGTTAAGGAAGAAGCAACCTTGGAGAAATCATGAATAAATCTTCTGTAATAACCCGCCAAACCCAAGAAGCTTCGGATTTCTGATGGACTCTTTGGTAGTTCCCAATTCATCATCGCATCGATCTTGGATGGGTCCACTTTCACCCCGTCACGAGTGACTATGTGACCTAAGAATTGAACCTCCTTTAACCAAAAATCACACTTGGAGAATTTTGCATACAATTTCTCCCTTCTTAACATTTCGAGAACTTCCTGAAGATGTTGCTCATGATCCGATTCGTCCTTGGAATAAATGAGAATGTCATCAATGAACACTATTATCGACTTGTCAAGGAATGGTCGGTACACTCGGTTCATCAAGTCCATGAATACCGCTGGCGCATTTGTCAAACCGAAAGGCATGACTAAAAATTCGTAGTGTCCGTATCGTGTTCTAAAAGCTGTCTTTGCCACATCATCTTTTTTCACACGCACCTGGTGATATCCTGAACGAAGATCGATCTTAGAGAAACAACTGGCCCCCTGAAGTTGGTCGAAGAGGTCGTCAATCCTAGGGAGAGGATATTTGTTCTTCACGGTTGCTTTATTGAGTTTCCGATAGTCAATACACATCCTCATGGTGCCGTCCTTCTTTTTCACAAATAAGACCGGAGCTCCCCAAGGTGACAAACTCGGTCTGACGAATCCTTTCACAAGAAGGTCCTTCAATTGAGACATCAACTCTTGCATTTCAGAAGGAGCTAATCGGTAAGGGGCTCTAGCAAGCAGAGCAGTTCCCGGAATAAGATCGATTCGAAACTCCACTTGTCTAACGGGTGGCAAACCGGGTAGGTCTTCCGGAAATACATCAAGAAACTCGTTGACCACATTCACATCCTCAATCCTCTTTTTTCCTAGTTTGGCATCCAACACGTATGCAATGAATGAGGGACACCCCTTAGCTAAGCATTTGCGCGCCTTTGCCACAGATAGGAGTATTACGTCTCCCTTCTTTCTTTCTCCATAAACTAGCACTGCACCCTCGTCCGGCAAAGGAATTCGAATTAATTTCTTAGAACATAAGATTTCCGCTTGGTTCTTTGCTAACCAGTCCATTCCAATAATGATGTTGAATCCGCCGATAGTCATGGGTATAAGGTCCACCTGAAATTCCTTTCCTTCGATTCCCAACACGCAACCCTTAACAACCTCGCCCACCAGAACCCTACTACCGTTTGCTAACTCAATGATCAAGGCATCTTCTAGAGTACTAGGGGGCGTATGCAAGAGTTGGTAGAATGTTGTAGACACAAAAGAACATGAAGCACCTGAATCGAAAAGTACGTGAGCAAGTATGGAATCAACGAGGAACGTACCCGACACAACATTCGACGATGCCTTGGCTTCCTCCATAGTCATCTGGAAGGCTCGGCCGGTTGTCTTTGGGGTATTTTCTTTCCTTCCCTGGCCCCCTCCCGCCTTCATCTTCGGACAGTCATTTCTGAAGTGACCCGGCTCCCCGCATCCAAAGCAGATGGGTCCTTTGATAGGACATTCATTTCGCGTGTGTCCTGGCTTCCCACATTTAAAACATTTTGCAGGAGTAGGGTTGGTGGTGCATGGGCCGTGGTGTTTAGCGCGGCATTTGGAGCACCACTTAGCCTCTTGTCTCGGGTAAACTCCCTGATTGCTGTTATTGAGATGACTTGGTCTCTTGGAAGGTGCGTAATGATTTTCCCACTTCCTCTTCTCACCACTTGTCCCCTTCTCTTCTCTTCCTTGAGCATAAACCGTTTCCATGACTTTCGCTTCTTCAATTGCCTCCCTAAGGGTGGAGGCCCTAGAGTTCCTAACCATAACCATCATATCTGCGGGCAGTCCCTTGAGATAAGCTTTCATTTTTTTTCTTTTTCCGTTGGAGCCACATGTCCTACTAAATTCATTTTTTCCATGAATAGCCATGTGTAGTCTCTCACTGAAAAGTTTCCTTTCTTAAGGGTCCGGAACTCCTCTTCAATACGGTCCATTTCTTGTTCGTTGCAATATTCCTCCAATACTTTCTCCTTAAACGTGGTCCAACTCATCTTGGCTAGCTCTTGAGCCTCTATAGTTGATATAACAATGTTTCACCAAGTAAGAGCTGCACCCCTTAGCATTTGAGAGCCAAATTTTGCTTTTTGTCCCTCATCACAGTCACAAGCCCGTAAGGCTTACTCAATCTCTCGAAGCCAGTTCATGCATGCCACGGGATCATCTGACCCCACAAACTCCGGTGGCTTGCAACTTAAAAACGTCTTGTAGGAGCAAACTCTCCCCACTTGTCTTGCATCAATTGTTGCTAGCTCTTGGGTTGGGATTCCATTTCCAGTACCCCTGGATCCCACAATAGTCGTGTTCTCGGTGACCGCTTCATGCTTACGGTTGTTGGCATCTCTATCCTCCAACAATTTCATAACGAACTCTTGTTGCTGGGCCATAGCTCTGTTAATAGCGTTCATCATTGTGTCCATTATTCTTGACTCCGGAGTTTCCTCTTCTAAAACGGGGTTAGAGGTGGCAAGGTTAACTTGGGGAACGTGGTCAGTTCCACCGCCCAAGCTGCTTTGTCTAGGATGAACCCTTGCGATAGTGATCCGTGGCGGTTGATCCGCGGTAGATTCAGTCTCTGCGTGACCTTCTGGTGAGGTATCTCGTCTACTCCGAGTGTTCACCATAGAGACTGCCATGCAAGAGAGCGAGAGAGTGTTAGGAAAATAAGGAATACGAAACTAACATAATACGGCACTAACACAATCATAAATTCTTGTAATAAAAGTGAGTTCAAGCACACTTATGTAGTAACTTGCTAAAAATAACATCAGCTAAGTGAAATTTTGAGTAGGTTATACATAAGGATCCTCAACACTATCGTTACCGTTCATGTATTATGTAACCCCGTTGAGTCTAAAACTTTTCTATCTTAAAAGATCTACCCACAACGCACAAATCAACATTTATAATTTTCAGCTTAAGTCTAGGCAACTTAACTCCCTACCTAATTCGCTTAAACTAGGGCTCTGATACCAATTGTAACACCCAAAGAAAAATATATTTTAAACCGAAAATAATTAACGAGAACAAGAATCTTGATATAAATTCACCCAACAAAAGGTAATAATATAGCGTTTACAATACAGCTACTGAGATGATAAATAACAACCTACTAATCTAGACTATTCTATATCTAGATTAAAGACGGGTGTTTCTATCAATCTCCAAAATATCGTAACATCAAAAACGCAATGCTCAAAAGTAACAAAGGCTATAACTACAAAAGAGTCTTTCACGAACCAACGCTCCTCTCAACCTTTATGAGCCCCGCCGCTAAAAGAACCTGACAAACAAGACATAGCAAGAAGAAGTGTTAGGCTTACGCCTAGTGAGTCCAAACAAAAAGAATAATCAAAACTATATA
>NC_037544.1:30097421-30107458 GCF_001531365.2 Cynara cardunculus var. scolymus | reverse complement strand
ACCTTTTGAAAGGATCAAATAAAATAAAAAGGGTACTAAATCCTTAATATTTAATACACCCATATAAAAAAATACATACAAATATAAATAAGGGCGTATACTAAGCAAACGGGACGGAAGAAGTCCCGACAGGGAGGGGATGGAGACTGAGGGAGGAGAAGAAATTCCAAGGTGTTACATGGAATGTCAAGTTTCGGAATGTAATCCTTTTATTTCAGCAAGGAACGGTTGAGACAATATCAGATCTATGTGAACGATTTATGCAACTTCTACATAAGTGCCCACACCATGATTTCCTACATTGCATTCAATTGAAGACCTTTTACAATGGTCTTTCCAATGCTACCAAAATCATTTTAAATGCCACAGTTGGTGTAGCTTTTATAACTAAAACTTACAATGAAAGGTATCAAATGAAAGATAACTATATAACAAGTTATATCAATTAAGTTAGGCAACCAAACTAGACATAAGAAAAAAATTGTCATACTAATCTTTATGTACATATATATATATATATATATATATATATATAACATTTCTGAAAAGTATAATATATCTATACTATATTGTAAAGCTTTTGACAAAAACACTTAAAAATCATTTTCTATGCATGAAGTACTGTTTTTTGATGCATATTACTTAAAATTCAATATTACAAATAAATTTTGCGTAAATACAACTTATTAAAGCTTTATGTTTGAATTCGTGTAGCTAACTGCTTATATAGTCAAATACAAGATAAACATTTCATTTTAGATATAAAAAGTCTAAAATATAATTAGAATAATCATTGAATTCTAACATAATACTTAATTATTATTCTTATAAAAAATTATATCATTAAATCAAGAATAAATTACTTCGTTATTATCTATACTATATTATAAAGCATTTGATAAAAACTCTTAAAAATCATTTTCTATGCACGAATTACTGTTTATTAATGCATATTACTTAAAATTCAAGATTATAAGTAAACTGTATGTAAGTACAACTTATTAAAGCTCTTTGTTTGAATCCATGTAACTAATTGTAGCTAAACATAATCAAATACATGATAAGCATCTCATTTTAAATATAAAAATATAATTAGGATAATCATTGAGTTCTAACAGAATACTTAATAATTATCTTTATAAAAAAATTATATTATTAAACCTAAAATTACTTTGTTACGTTAAATTAAATTACAATAAAAATTTTGAATTAAGGAAATTAACAAAAGTAGAATTTTTAAATAGTTAATTTGATACTAATATTGATATTTTTTTTTCAAATATTTATGATATTTTCAAATTTATATTTTATTCAAAAATAAAAACATTATCGCTTTCTCAAAACTATATAAAACCATATCATATCGATATAGATAAAAAAATAAAATGAAACATTGAAATCGATATGTGTCTTGATACATTGCACGAGTACCCTTCTAGTACTAAATTAAATTATAATAGAAAATTTGAATTAAAGAAATCACACAAAAAACAAGAACTTTTAAATAGTTAATTTGATATTAATATTGATATATTTATTTTCAAAATTATATGATATCTTTAAATTTATATTTTATTTAAAAATAAAAAATATCTATTTTTTAAAACCACATAAAAACTATATTATAACATTTACAGAGACAAAATATTAAAACAAATATATATCTCATTACATAAATACCTTTCTAACCGGACCAACGTTCAAGAATATTTTAATAAGCGATTTTAAATGAAACTCCTACCCACTTTCTTCCTTTTACCCACATAACATCTATCTATAATTTTTATATTCTGATATTGCCAAAAAGATCCAAATAACAACACCCGATTTCCTTAGACCATGAAATCCGGATTATTTGTGACTTTATAGTAACCACGTCATATTTTACATAATTAAAATTTAATATTAAAATACGGAAGCCTATTTATTTTCATATTTATGTAGTCCTCTTGAAATTTATAGTAAATTACAGTTTTGGTCCTTGTATGTTACCGATTTTCTTGAATTAGGTCTCTCTATACTCTTTTATTGTAAAAATGTCCCTCTAGTTTGCATTTTTTTTTCTCAATTTAGGTTTCTTATACTAATGGAGGTTAGAGAAGTGCGTAAGTCACCCATGTGTCTTGTAGATGAGGATAAAATGGTAATTTTATCCATTAAATAAAGGGTATCTTAGACTTTTCCTTTTCATATTTCTCTTATTTTATTGAATTTTTCTGGGTTGTTAATGATTTGTATCGAAGTTTTTATTTTGGTTTTAAAGATTTTTATGGTGATAGATCAATGGCTGATCCATGAACTTAAATGACTAGGCCTTTAGGGATATAAAAAAAGCAAAACCAAATAACTCATCTATACCAAATGGATTATTATATTTAACAAAAGTGTCAACCAATTTTAGCTAAAAGAACAAGAAATTAAGACATATTTAACAAAAGTGTTACCCAATTTTAGCATTGTGGTATGATGCAAGAACTAGCAGTAATTAAATAATCAATGTGTGCGGACAACCATCAAGCGAGGGAGTAGGGATGGTGATTTTTCCCGACCTAGCAGTAATTAAATATATTTCGTATATGATTTTTCGAATTAAAAAAAAATAAATTAAAACAGATTATTAATAAAATTAATTTTAATAGAAAATAATATATATTTCATTAGTGATTTTTCAATTTAAAAAATTAGAAAATAAATTGATTAAATTATTGACGGATTAATGAAAATTTTAACTAATACATAATTAATTAAAATTCGTCGCTAGTGTTCATTGGTATATATGCATGGATTACTTAGATCTAACTGATGACTAATTTGACCACCGTCAGATGTTTTAACACAGTAAATTGTTAATAAGTGTGAATGATCGTACTTAAATCTTGTCGGTGATATCATTTCCCCGACAAATTAGCGATGTATTTTAATTAATTATGTATTTACTTAAATTTTATCATTTATCCGTCAGTAGTTTAATCAAATTGTTTTTCTACCTTTTTAAATGAAAATTCACCAACGGAATATATTTTATTTTTAATTAAAATAAATTTTATCTGTAATCTTTTTTATGTTTTTTTTTATTTGAAAAATTAAATACAGAACATATTTTATTTTTAATTGAAATAATATTAATCAGTAATCATTTTTTTATCTTTTTTTATTTTTTAATTTGAAAATCACTAGCATAACATATTTTATTTTTAATTAAAATAAATTTTATCAATAATTTTTTAAATGTAAGTACATTTTTGGTTAAAATGTTTAGGGACTTAATCATTCAAAATATGAAAGTGCATTGTTTTTTTCTAATTTTTTCTATTATTTTGCCATAATAAAGAGTTGTATAGGTCATAAAGATGAATCAAACAAATTTTAGAAAGTACAAGAAGTTATTTAACATGTTTTTGAGATGTCCAAAGACTTATTTGTTTCAAAAAATTATCTAAGAACTTAATCATTCCAAATACTAAAGTCCATTGGATTTTTTATACTTTTCCTTACACAAAACAACAAAATACATTAAAAATCCAACTTTTTTATTTTTTTAGTTTTAAACTGTTGATCCTCTCTCTAAGTAATTTGATGATAATCCCTTTTCACTTATACGTATGTTTCTGTCTTTTCAGTTCCAGCGATCATCACTGAGCTTGGTCAGTGATTGCTGAAGAACTTGTATTGTAATTTGATCAGAGACAGCGATACATCAAGAAGACAACACTCACACCAAAGAACCTTCAGCTAATGTCGAAGACTGAAACTGAAGATTAGAGACTGGCGAGTACGTGATCTGAAGTGGTACTCAGTGATTACAAGCCCGTCTACATATGTGTGAAGACTGCTCAAGCCTCAGCGTGCTGAGGAGACCTTCAGGTCATTCCAGCATTCAGCGATCAAAGGAAGCTTGCCAAGCATGATTGTTGTTGTCTTGTCCTTATGAACACAAAGGACAAACCCATACCCTTATAAACGTTGGTACGGTAAAGAACCGACTAGTCGACTCTATTGTCCACCAACTTTAGGTAAAGATGTCTGCCCATGAATAGTACTTTTATACTATTCACTGTGGCAAAGGACAAACCTTCCCCTTAAAGCTTGACACGCACTCTAATCCTACCATATTGCATTAAATGTCCATTTAATGCACTGACTATAAATAGAAGTGTTTCTTCTCCATGCAGAGTGCGCGCAACTCACTCTCTAAACCTAATTCTTACTTTGAGCATTTTCTAGCTTAAATAAATGATATTCTCTTTACAGCATTTCTTTTCTCATTTGCTAAGAATTCGTGTGTAACCAAAGATTGTTCAGATATGTTTTCTTACCTTATCTTTCCGCAAACAATCTTGTAAAATTTGTATTGATCTTCTTTATCAATATACATTTTAAATTTGAAAATATTGTGTTTGTATTCATCCCCCCTTCTACAAACTGTTTTACTAATCCTGTAGACCCTCATGGGACCAACAAGTGGTATCAGAGCAGTGTTTTCTTCTCTCTATCTGTTTAGCTGTTTTCTGTAGTAGTTTATCTCTTTTCTTAGATAACTTTACCGCTTACAAATGGCTTTACAACTTACAAACACACACAAAATACAATGGCTCTCTTGCCAAACCTCCCCGGTTTGTCTGTAATAATTTTAGTCTCTAGAAGAACCGTATGTCCCTCTTTCTTGAAGGTGTGGATCCTGAAATTCCGCATTACATAGAAAATGGACCATATATTCCATTTGCTATTGCTCCGGCTGTTTCAGCAACAACTCCGACTGCCGCTATTCCTGAACGGCAGATTCCAAAGCTCCCACATCAATGGAGCGATGAAGACAAGAAGAAAATAGCTATAGACAAGTGTGTTCGGTCTATAATAGCTATGTCTCTTCCTGATGAGATTTATCACTCAATGATGAAGCTCAAAACCTCTAAATCCATGTGGGACACACTTTGTGTCCAATATGAAGGAACCACTCAGGTTCAAGAGACCAGAAAGATCAATTTAGTAACACAGTATGAAAGCTTTCTCTGTGGAAAGTCTGAGACGCTATCCGAAGTACACCAATGATTTAATTGCCTTCTTATTGATCTTTGGGCTGTCGGCAGGGAATATTCCAACTCAGAAACTTTAACTAAGTTTATGGAATGTCTTCCTGAGTCTTGGGACACTTTTTCCATGTGTCTCAAGATGTCCAATGACATGTCTATTCTTTCTCTTTCTACTTTATACGGGATTCTGCTTAACCATGAGCAATCTCGTCAACTGAAGAGGAATTTTGTAAAAGATTCCAGGGAAATGAAAAGCTCTCCTTTGGCTTTGATCTCTAAAGTTTCTTCAGTTGAAACTTCTTCTTCTCCTTTTGTCTTTTCTCTTCCTCCCATTGTTATCACGGAGATAGATTCTTCTATCTCTGAGGATATTCCAGAATCCGACTTGGCATATTTTGAAGAATCCCTGGCCCTCCTAACTAAGTTTTTCAGGAGGTTTGCCAGTAAAAACAACTTTCGCAGATCTCCTCAGCTATCCCTCAGGGAAAAGCCAAAGTCTGAAAGAATAGACAAGGCTTCAGTTGTGTGCTACAACTGTCACCGGCCCGGACACTTTGCAGGTGAATGCAGATCAAAGAAGACTGCGATGCCATCTTCCAGGGCACCCTCTTCCTTCAGGACCAAAGATGAGAAGTACCTGAAACTGAAGGAGAAATATAGAAAGGTGAAGAACAACCAGCGAAAGGCTAAAGGCCTTGTTGCTGAAGAGCATGACTGGGCTGAGTCATCCGATGAATCGTCTTCAGATGAAGAGGATACAGCCTATATCTGCTTGATGGCCATAGATGCAGATGAAAAATCTTCAAAAGCGTCTACTTCCTCTGAGCCATCTACCTCTTCTATTACTCAAGTATGTTCCCTGAATGAACCTTCTTCTTCTTCCAGTCTTTTTGCAATGGGTACGTTGACGGTTGACCTTTACAATGCCCTCAATGGCAAATCGAAAGTAGAAATGCTTAACGTTGATCTTCAAGAGCAATTGAAGATTGTCATTCTAAGATCAAAGAACTGACCTCTGTCGAGGAAAATCTTAAAGATCAGGTTATTGTAAACCAAGCCATCACCGTTGAACGTGAGAAGGCTATCACTGAGCGTGAGAGAGCAATCGCTGAACTCAAGGCTGAGAAAGCTACCATTAAAAGGTGGTGTAAAGCTTCCATCAAAGCCTCTGAGATCATTAACACTCAGATCCCCGCCAAGATAACGACTGGTCTAGGATTCTCCTATGATCAGGAAGAATGTGTTACAGACAGGTTCATGCTCAAATTCGGCACCTTCGTCTATTCTATTCCTAACACTTTTTCCTTTCAGTCTTCTTCTTTTACTGAGAGTCATCTTGAAGGAACTCCTTCGAGTTCTGGGTGCAAAGACAAAGGTAAATCTGTTGTCATGGCATCCCTTCCCAAGAAGTCTAACAAGTCTAATAGATCAAGGTCTATTCCTTCTGCTTGTAAAGCTTCTTCCGCTTCAGGGACTAGGAAATCTGAACCCTTTCAGAAATCCAAGTCTCAGCTCAAGGTGAACTTTTTACCTAAGGAATCCAATTCCTCAAAGGTTCCTCATAGAACCAATGAGAAGGGAATTCTTAGAGCTGGTCCCGCTTCTAGTTTGAAACTTCCTAGCCCTAAAGCTTCTCTGAGCTTTAGGAAGTGTAAACACTATAGTGAGAAAACACATATTGCCAGCAAGTGTCCTTCTGCCGCCAAGGCTGGTTCACCAGCTAAGGGCAAGAAAGTAACCAAGATTGAGAAATCAACCAAAGTGAAATCATCCACTAAGGCTGCAAAAGCAACTAAAGTGAAGGAAACTGCTGGAGCCTCTTCTTCAGGCTCAGTGAAGACAACTCCACTAAAACTACTTTATTAGCGTTAGAGGTTGTTCCTCTCTCCACTCAAACCTCTTCAGGTTTAGTGATGCCATCTACTGATACTGTTTCCTTGCGCAGGATGTCAAAGGTATATGTATCTTGATAGCGGATGTTCAAGACATATGACTGGAGATAAATCTCTGCTAACTCAATTCAAGGAAGAAAGAGGACCTTCCGTAACCTTTGGAGGTAACGGAAAATGATATACCAAAGGTTTTGGTATATTAACCAATGGTGCAACAACTTTCAAACGCGTTGCATATGTTGAAGGACTGAAGCACAATCTTCTTAGCATCAGTCAACTGTGTGATAAAGATTATACAATTAAATTCGCGAAGATTTCATGTTATGTTCTTGACAAAGATGATAAGGTTGCCTTAATTGGTTCTCGTCTAGAGAATGTGTACATCATCAACATGAATTCCTCTCTCACTGAGAATAGTTGTTTCTTCTCAAAAGCCTCTTCAGATGTTAACTGCTATGGCACAAACGACTTTCTCATCTCAACTTCAAGACACTCAACGAGATGTCAAGAAATGATCTTGTCACTGGTCTTCCTCAACACTCTTTTGCAAAGGAATCTYTTTGCTCARCATRTGAAAAAGGAAAACACACAAGAGCTAGCTTCAAGTCWAAGCAAATCTCTTCAGTGACTGCACCTCTTCAGCTATTGCATATGGATCTCTTTGGTCCAGTAAATGTGCAATCCCTAGCTGGAAAAAAGTTTACACTCGTCATTGTTGATGAGTATGCCAGGTACACTTGGGTCTTCTTTCTCAGATCCAAAGATGAAGCACCTGAAGAAATCATTTCGTTCCTCAAAAAGATAGAAGTACTAAACAATGTTAAAGTACGATCTATTAGAAGTGACCATGGCACTGAATTCAAAAATAGTACTATGGATAACTTCTTTGAGGACAAGGAACTCTCTCACAACTTTTCTTCAGTGAGAACTCCTTAGTAGAATGGCGTCGCTGAAAGAAGAAATCGAACAATCATTGAGGCTGCTCGATCAATGCTCAGCAAATCCCATCTCCCTACTCAATTCTGGGCTGAAGCTGTCAACACCGCTTGTTTCACTCAAAATCGATCGCTGATCGTGAAAAGATTCGAGAAGACGACCTATGAACTCTTTCATGGACGAAAGCCTTCTATAAGTTTTCTTCACATATTTGGTTGTACTTGTTATATTCTCAACAATCGTGACCAACTTGAAAAGTTCGA
Source organism: Cynara cardunculus var. scolymus (assembly GCF_001531365.2). Lineage (NCBI taxonomy): Eukaryota > Viridiplantae > Streptophyta > Magnoliopsida > Asterales > Asteraceae > Cynara > Cynara cardunculus. The sequence goes on along the minus strand of NC_037544.1, from coordinate 30,099,337 downwards.
TCCCAAAGCTGATGAAGGAATATTTCTTGAATATTCTTCAGTATCCAAAGCCTTCAGAGTGTTCAACAAACGATGAAAGACGATAGAGGAATCTATTCATGTCACCTTTGATGAATCTCAATAAGCTAATTCAAAACCCATCTTAAATGATGAGGATGAATTAGAAAACTGGATGTTCTCTCACCACTGAATCTCATGAAGCTGAGGATGTTCCATTCGTCATTCCAGTTACAGCTAGTCACCCCAACGCATCTTCTTCAGAGATCGCTGCCGTGCCCATTAGTTGTGTTCCTCCTTCTACTTCAGACACTAATCAATCAGTGAATGAAATGCCTTTAGTTTCTGAACCTGTTTCAGTCGCTGAATCTTAGGCTCCTTTGGGTGATAGTCCCTATTACTGAAGATACTGCTGCTGAAGCCTCATCTTATGTTCCTGAACTTGCTTATGAAGATGAAATACCTCTACCGGCTCAGCGATGGACTAAAGACCATCCAATTCATCAAATTATTGGTGATCCAGATGCAGGTATCAAGACACGTCGTGGTCTGGGTAATATATGTCTCTTTGTCAACTTCCTTTCCTTAGTTGAACCCAAGAAGATCAATAATGCTATCTCTGACGCTAGTTGGGTCCTTTCCATGCAAGAGGAGCTCATTGAGTTTGATAGGAACAAAGTCTGGTACCTTGTCCCACATCCATCTGACAAATCAATGATAGGCACCACATGGGTCTATTGCAACAAGTTGGATGAAGATGGTGTGGTAACCTGCAACAAGGCTCGGCTTGTTGCTCAGGGTTATAGACAAGAAGAAGAAAACGACTATAATGAGACCTTCGCACCAGTGGCTAGACTCGAAGCAATTCGATTCTTTCTAGCCTTTGCTGCCCATAGAGACTTCAAAGTCTTTCAAATGGATGTAGATAGCGCTTTCCTAAACGGGAAACTTCAAGAGGAAGTTTATGTTGAACAACCTCCAGGGTTCCTTGACCCTAAGTATCCAAACCATGTCTATAGGTTGGATAAAGCTCTTTATGGGTTAAAACAAGCTCCTCGTTCCTGGTATGATACCCTTTCATCTTTTCTCATCTCTGAGAAATTCCCTCGTGGAAAGATTGACCAGACCTTATTTCTTAGGAAAGTTAAAGGTCACATCATTCTCGTCCAAATTTATGTCGATGATATTACTTTTGGTTCCACTAATCCATCTTTATGTTTTCGTTTTGCTGAACGCATAAAGAAAGAATATTAGATAAGCATGATGGGAGAACTAACATTCTTTTTAGGTCTCCAGATCAAACAAACAGATAAAGGTATCTTTATCAACCAAAGTAAGTATGTTCGAGACATGCTGAAAAAGTTTGATCTATCCAATAGTTCATCTATGAATACTCCAATTGCTCCTCCACTCTCTCTCAACAAGGATCCAAATGGAAAGCCCGTAAACGTTACTGTTTATAGAGGAATGATCGGCTCCCTGCTGTATCTAACAGCTAGCCGACCCGATATCATGTACTCCACTTRTTTATGTGCAAGATATCAAGCTGAACCAAAGGAATCTCATCTGATTGTTGTCAAACGCATATTCAGATACCTTAAGGGTGCGTTTGGTACGCAGACAGGACAGGACAGGACAGGACGGGACAGAACAGGACAGGACAGGACAGGACAACTGTTTAGCGTTTGGTAAGACATGATAGGACTGGACAGAACTGGTTAAAATGACCAATTTACCCTTATTGAGTCAATCCTAGAATTCTAACCACCATGATCAAATTAATCTACCATCAGATTCTAAACCCTAAAAACTTCAACTTCAATCAATTTTACAGTGACAAATTTCGATCAAAACCCTAATTTGAATTGCTAATGATGCAGATTACCAAGCATTACAACCAGATCATAAATCGATTCAAA
>NC_037544.1:30094273-30097021 GCF_001531365.2 Cynara cardunculus var. scolymus | reverse complement strand
AGATGGGTATATTAGTAAAATGCTACCTTGTTCCACTTAGTTCCAGGGGTTGAGGGTGGACAAGCTTGTCCCACACGGGTTCCACTTAGTTCCACTTAGTTCTACTTAGTTCCACTTAAAAACACACCAAACATGGGACAAGTGTGTCCTGTCCTATCCTGTTCCACGTACCAAACGCACCCTAAGAGAACTCCTAACATGGGTCTTTGGTACCCTAAAGGTTCAGGTTTTGACCTAATAGGTTATTCGGATAGTGATTTTGCAGGTTGCAAAATTTACAGGAAAAGCACCACTGGAGGCTGTCAGCTTCTAGGTGGAAAGTTGGTGAGCTGGACAAGCAAAAAGCAAAACTCAGTGTCCACATCAACAGCTGAAACTGAATACGTAGCCGCTGGTAGCTGTTGTGCCCAAATCCTTTGAATGAAAACCAGCTGCCGGACTACGAGCTTTAGTTCTCAAAAACTCCTATCTATTGTGATAGCACTAGTGCTATTGCTATTGCAAATAACCCTATACTTCACTCCAAGACCAAACATATTGAGATCCGATATCATTTTATCAGAGATCATGTTATAAATGGTGATATCGAACTTCACTTCGTTCCAACTGAGTATCAACTCGCTGACCTTTTCACCAAGCCTCTTGATGAGACAAGATTTAATATCTTGATCAGCGAATTGGGGATGTTAAACACTGAAGATTAATCTTCAGCTATTAAAACATCACTTAGTAAGTGAAATGATTCAGTGCTCTATCTCTAAAACTGAACTTTTTGAGTAAATATATCTATTCTCTCAGGTATGATTACTTTTCTCTTTTCTTAAACTTGAAACCCACTGAAGCTTTTCTTCTTCAGTGACTAAAGTTTAAAAGTTGGTCTCAGTGATTCTCTTATCACTGACCATATCTAAGTATATCTTTATACTTCTCTTAAAAAATATCAAAACGATCACTGAACCTTTCTCCTTCAGTGATTAAAATGTTTTTTTTAAATGCCAGTTTCAGTGATTCTCTTATCACTAACACGGATGCCTTAAAACCCTCACTGAATCTTTCATCTTCAGTGATAAAATGTTTTAAACGGTTTTATCATTGTTTAGTTAAACACTGTATGACTCTTCGTTTTCTTAAAAACTATTTGTTTTTAAAAGAAAATAGTAAATGAACCGTCTTAATGACGACATTCTCTATTTACTATGCACAACGCTTTGAGATGCGCAAAAGGTTTTGTCATTACACTACCTCATTTAATGCCATCCAATCATGGATGAGAACGTGGTATTTTTTCATCATGACCACTTTCCCGAACCATCGACTTTTTCCCTCTCATATTTCTTCTCTCTCCTCCTACCTATAAATATGAGACTTCTTCTCCACTTTTCTCTTTACGCTTTCAAATTTCTTAGACGAAACTCTGCTAAGATATCTCCAAAGCAAGAACTCTTTAATCTTCAAACACTTTTTGACCTTTCTCTCCAATCTTCAAAGGTCATTATCTTTTCCTTCTTTATCTTCTGTTACAAGAAACACGTTTAATGTAATATCCGGGTTATTTTATTGGATTTAATAATTTAAATCTTTATGTTTATATTAATATTTTATAATATAATGTTGTGTGTGAGTATGGAGTTTGGGGAAAGGCGGCTTATGCACTTGCTATTTATAGCAAGTGCATATGCAAGGAAAAGGTTGGTTTTTATTATTGGATATTCTGGAAAGCAAAAACCAATTGAGAGTAAAGACTGAAGGAGAAATTGCAGACTTGAATTCAATCAGCAATATAAGGTGAGTGTATTAAAGCTTTGAGTATAAATTGTCTGCTTACAATTCAGTAGTTATTAGAACTGATTGTTTTGATTTATATTTCATATTATGCGGATTTTTCCTTAAATCGTCTAAGTGATGACCGTATTCATATCCGGACAATTTCATCCGGATTATAAACCGCTCAAGTGTTGTCCGGAGTCCTCCCTAAATCGTTCAAGAGGTGAGCGGATCTCGTCTAAACCGGTCAAGGGTTGGGCGATGTATTGTCCAGATTACTTTAAATCGGTTAAGTTGTGAGMGGGGTATTGTCCGGACTTGTTATCCGGACAAAGATATTGACTTAATTCTAAGTGTTAACCGGACAAAGCTTCTACAAGGTGTTATCCAGATTGTTGACCGGAGATGATATAACTTGGTATTCCAAATGTTTATCCGGATTTCATATCCGGACAAGGCTGACCGGACTTCAAATCCAGCTAATATGTTGAAATATTTTTGAGATGTAATGGCGGTGTAACCGCGAGAGAAATGTAATGACGGTGTAACCGCGAGAGAGATGAAATGGCGGTGTAACCGCGAGACAGACATATTGGCAGTGTAACCGCGAGAAACATAAATAAGTTTATTGTATTAGAACAGGTTTGATTCTGAATTGATTATTTGGAAAGTATGTTGTTTTTTGAGATTTATACACTCACTAGACCTTTTTGGTCTAACGCTCAGTTGTTGGACTAACCTGTTTTGCAGGTCATCATACCTTGCAAGATAAAGGCAAGGGAAAGTTTAGAATGAATGACATTTAGTACTCAAAATGTATTTTTAGAAAGTTTTTGCTAATCTGTATTTTGTAAACGATGTTACAGTTTGTGTTATGAGTATGATGATGTAGATTATCTGTACATGGAATATGTGGGTTATTACAGTTGGTATCAGAGCCTTAGTTTAAGGGATCTGGGTATTTGCGAAATACTTAGACTTAAA
>NC_037544.1:30088237-30093074 GCF_001531365.2 Cynara cardunculus var. scolymus | reverse complement strand
TATCTGGGGATTGGAGTCGAATCTTCGAAAGTATGTGATATCCAGGAATCCTACAACATTTCAGGCGGCAGTTGATGCTGCTGAAATACTGGAACAGGATATTAACCGGCAACCACAAGAAAGGGTTGGAGAGAAAAGAAAAGGGGAAACTACAGTAACTGATTTCCGTAGACCAAGGTTTATGTAAAATTTGAATCGACCAATCTCAAGGTTTGCGGATAAAGCGTGTAACCGATGTCATAAGATACATCAGGGAAATTGCAATACAGAATCTCAAGTATGCTTTAAATGTTAGGAACCAGGACATATAGCTCGAGACTGTCGAATGACGCGGAGGTGTTTTACTTGTAATTCATCTCAACATGTACATGCCGATTGTCCGCAAGCAAAGAGTCGAGGGTTTGGTTTTGCTGGAGTTCGGGGATCTGGATATTCTGGGGGTCGAGGATTTGGGTATGTGCCAACAGGTCATGGGCAAATGGATAATCGTGTTAATCCAAGTGGACGGGGAGGGATAAGATAGGCAGAGTCTAATGCAAAAGGGAGAGCCTTTCAGATGACGAGAGGTGAGGCGGAAGAGCACCCTGAAGTGGTAACAGGTACATTCCTCGTTAATTCAGTATGTGCCATAGTTTTATTTGACTCGGGTGCAAATCGTTCTTTTGTGTCACCGTCGTTTGTTAATTCTGCACATTTAAAATCTAAAGCGTTGAGTGAGGATCTAATTGTAGAAACAACAAACGATAGTGAAGTTTCAATTAAGGAAAGGATAGATGAATGCTTTATAAATGTAGAAGGGTATGAGGTGCCTATACAACTATTTCCTTTGCCTTTAAGGGAATTTGATGTAATTATAGGCATGGATTGGTTAGCTAAAAACCAAGCTAACATAGTCTGTGATGAAAAGATGATTCATATAGACTTTCCTGGAAAAGGAAGAGTTATGATTTATGGAGATCGGCGGGTTCGTTACACTAGCCTAATTTCAGTTCTAAAGGCTAGGAAGCTTGTACAGAAGGGATGTGTTAGTTTTCTTGCATATGCTATAGATATGAAGAAAGAGAGAGGAAAGATGGAAGATATTCCAGTCGTAAGGGAATTTCCTGAAGTATTTCCAGAAGATGTGATAAGTCTACCTCCAGACCGAATGATAGAATTTCAGATTGAATTAATTCCTGGAGCAACACCTGTTGCACGTGCACCATATAGATTAGCTCCTTCTGAGTTAAAGGAGTTAATGTCTCAATTGAAAGAATTGTTAGATAAGGGTTTTATCCGACCAAGTACTTCCCCGTGGGGTGCGCTGGTGCTTTTTGTGAAAAAGAAGGATGGATCAATGAGGATGTGCATTGATTATCGGGAGTTGAATAAACTGACAATCAAAAATAAGTATCCACTCCCAATAATTGATGATTTGTTTGATCAATTGGTTGGAGCTACTTATTTTTCAAAGATTGATTTACGATCCGGTTATCATCAATTGAAAATTTGGAATGAAGATGTGTCGAAAACAGCATTCCGTACACGTTATGGTCATTATGAATTCCTGGTTATGCCATTTGGACTCACAAATGCGCCTGCAGCCTTTATGGACATGATGAATAGGGTGTGTCGTCCCTATCTTGATAAATTTATGATTGTTTTCATTGATGATATTCTGATATATTTTCGATCGGAAGAAGAACATGCACATCTAGGGCTGTAAACGAACCGAACGAACACGAACGAAGGCTTGTTCATGTTCGTTCGTTTAACTTAATCGAACAAACAAACGAACACGAACGGTAAACGAACGAAAATATTTGTGTTCGTGTTCGTTCGTTTAGAAATCAGGTGTGTTCGTGTTCGTTTATGTTCGTTCGTTAACATGCTAAATGAACGTAAACGAACGAACATAAACGAACGAGCTAAACGAACATAAACGAACGGGTTAAACGAACATAAATAAATATTATTTGGATTCAAAGTAAATAAATAAAAGATTATATATTAAATTTAATATATAAACAAACGTAAACGAACGGTAAATGAACAAACGTTCACGAACATAAATGAACAAACGAGACTCTTGTTCATGTTCGTTCGTTTAACTAAACGAACAATAAAAATTGTTCATGTTCATTCATTTATTAAATAAACGAACATAAACGAACTTCCCGCCGAACGGTTCACGAACGGTTCGCTGAACGTTCGGTTCGTTTACAACCCTATGCACATCATTTGAGATTACTTCTGGAATTRTTGAAACAAGAGAAATTGTATTCTAAGATGTCAAAGTGTGTTGCGAGAAGTTCAGTTTTTGGGGCATGTTATCTCAAAAGAAGGGATTAAAGTAGATCCACTCAAGATTAAAGCTATTGAAAAATGGGAAGCTCCAAAGACTCCAACTGAAGTCAGAAGTTTTCTTGGATTGGCTGGGTATTATCATAAGTTTATACAGAATTTCTCTCGTATAGCTATTCCATTAACGAAGCTGACTAAGAAGAATGTGAAATATGAGTGGGATGAAGCACAAGCTCAGGCTTTTCAGRTATTGAAGGATAAGTTATGCAGTGCACCAATTCTATCTTTACCAGATGGAATGGAAGATTTTGTAGTTTATATGACGCGTCAAAGATGGGTTTGGGTTATGTACTAAAGCAACGAGGAAAGGTAATAGCTTATGCTTCTAGACAGTTAAAAGATCAGGAAAGACAGTATCCTACTCACGATATGGAATTGGCGGCAGTAGTGTTTGCTTTGAAGATATGGAGGCACTATTTATATGGAACGAAATGTCAAATCTTCACAGATCATAAGAGCTTACAACATTTGTTCCATCAGAAGGATTTGAATATGCGTCAGAGAAGATGGTTAGAATTGGTAAGTGATTATGATTGTGAAATTTTGTATCATCCAGGAAAGGCAAACGTAGTGGCCGATGCGTTAAGTCGACAAGAGAAAAGTGGAACTATCAAAGCTATAGCTTTACGAGTTGAGTTATTACCCAATATTCAAGAAGAGTTACGAGAATTTCAACATAAGGCAATGAAGGAGGATAAGATCAAACAGGAAAGATTGGGTGGATTAATATCTAATTTGGTGAAAGATGACAAAGAATTCTGGAAATTGCAGAACATAATTTGGGTACCATGCTATGGTAATCTCAGAAAACGTATTTTGGGTGAGGCTCATAAGTCACGTTTTGCAATACATCCAGGTACAAATAAAATGTATCGGGATTTGAAGCAACACTATTGGTGGCCAGGTATAAAGAAAGATATTGCTAAATATGTTGAACAATGCCTGACATGTCTTCAGGTAAAGATTGAACACCAGCGTCCTTATGGTAAGTTGCAATCTTTAGAAATTCCAGTTTGGAAGTGGGATCATATCACTATGGATTTCATAACCAGATTGCCGAGAACATCGAAAGGGTATGATGCTATATGGGTGATAGTAGATCGGTTATCTAAATCTGCACACTTCTTACCTATGAAAGAGTCATATTCGATGGAGAGATTGTAAAAATTATACATTGATGAGGTGGTGAGACGACATGGTGTTCCTCTATCAATTGTTTCTGATAGAGATAGTCGGTTCACTTCTATGTTTTGGAAGAGTTTCCAAAAAGAAATGGGTTCGCAAATTAAGCTAAGTACAACTTATCATCCTCAGACTGATGGACAAAGTGAACGAACTATTCAAACTTTAGAAGATATGTTGAGAGCAAGTGTCATTGATTTTGGAGGATCATGGGATAGTCATCTGGCTTTGGTGAAATTTGCATACAATAATAGCCACCATTCAAGTATTCAAGCAGCACCTTTCGAGGTACTGTACGGACGAAAATGTCGAACTCTATCGTGTGGGAATGAAATAGGTGAAAAATAGTTAGCTGGGCCTGAGTTAGTTCAGCAAACTACAGATAAAGTTGGAATAATACGGGAACGAATGAAAGCGGCACAAGATAGACAAAGAAGTTATGCATATAAACGTCGGAAGCTGATTGAGTTTCAAGTGGGTGATAGAGTAATATTGAAAGTATCACCTTGGAAAGGAATGGTACGTTTTGGAAAAAGAGGGAAGTTAAGTCCAAGATATATTGGACCATTCCCTATTATGGGAAGAGTTGGGGAAGTAGCCTACAAGTTAGGACTTCCATTAGAATTAAGTGGGATCCATGACACATTTCATGTGTCAAATTTGAGGAAGTGTTTAATAAGTCCAGTTATGGCAGTACCTTTACCTGAGATTAAGGTGGATGAGAGACTATGCTTTGAAGAAACCCCTGAACAGATTACTGACTACAAGATAAAGAAGTTGCAAAACAAAGAGATTGCGTTAGTAAAGGTTCAGTGGCGTTGTCATAAGGAACCAGACGCCACCTGGGAATCAGAATCGAAGATGCGGATAAAATATCCTTATCTGTTTACTTAATGGAATTCCGGGACGAAATTCTTTTAAGGAGGGAATGTTGTAATATCCGGATTATTTTATTGGATTTAATAATTTAAATCTTTATGTTTATATTAATATTTTATAATATAATGTTGTGTGTGAGTATGGAGTTTGGGGAAAGGCAGCTTATGCACTTGCTATTTATAGCAAGTGCATATGCAAGGAAAAGGTTGGTTGTTATTATTGGATATTCTGGAAAGCAAAAACCAATTGAGAGTAAAGGCTGAAGGAGAAATTGTAGACTTGAATTCAATCAGCAATATAAGGTGAGTATATTAAAGCTTTGAGTATAAATTGTCTGCTTACGACTTGGGGTCCTGGTGCTCTGATGAGGGCATGAGAAAAGTACCTTCAAGTTGCCTTCTTCAGCGACCGCCTTGCCTTTCGACTTGGGGTC
>NC_037544.1:30086690-30088137 GCF_001531365.2 Cynara cardunculus var. scolymus | reverse complement strand
TTTTGAATACTCTTCCGGGCTTTCATTACTGACAGAATATTAATGCGATGATCCCGACGGTCACCATAAATAATAACTGTTCTCTGGTCTGGCAAAATAATTCTGATCATCTTCTGATTACAATCAATGCTAGCCTGATACTTTACCAACCAGTCCATACCCACCACTATGTCAAATTCTTTCATTGGCATTGGAAATAATCGGATCAGGAGTTCAATGTTTTCAATAACAATTAAACAATCATTGAACACACTAGTAACAGTTTCTTGATTATTAGCAGTATCAACTACTAATTTATCATCAAGCAGCACAGAATTCAGACATGCAGTTTGAGCAAATAACGGTGATACAAACGAAAAGTTTGCACCAGAGTCAAATAACACTTTAGCACGTATTAAATTCAGGAGAAAAGTACCTGTTACTACATCCGGTGATATTTCCGCTTCATTCTTGGTCATTTGGAAGGATCGTCCCCGCGCCCCTCCTTGTCCTCCTTGGTTTCCAGTAGGTCTTCCCCGAGTATTCGATGCATTGCCTCCCATTGTCAGCTGTGGTTTTCTTAACAAAGGGCAATTTGGTCGAATATGATCCGGAGAGTTACAGTTAAAACACCTTTTATTGGTCGGACAATTTCTGGACAAATGACCCGCTTCACCACATTTATAACATTTCCTCGGATCCATCTTATCACTACCTTGATGAACTTTCGTATTGCTCTTTTGTTCAGTTCGGTTGTCATATCTCACAGTTTTGGGTCCTCGAAAAGATGAAGGCCCTTCCCATTTTCGTTTCTCAACAACCTTCCCTTCTGACTATCTATTCTTGTTTCTTTCAGTCACCTCAACCGCCTCCACTGTCAGTGAAAAGGTATTGGGGTTCATTGCAATAACAAATTCCCTGATTGAGGGCTTCAGACCCCAAATAAACCTTTCTATCTTCCTTGATTCGGTTGAAACATAATGTTCAGCAAAACGAGAGTATTCAATAAATTTTTCAGTATACTCCCGTACAGTCCTATTTCCTTGTTCTAACTTCAAGAAATCTTCTTCCATTTGTCTCASAGCCRTTTTAGGACAAAATTGATTCTTGAATCGATCTACGAATTCTATCCATGACATATTCTGTAACACATCCGTTCTGGTAGACGATTCCACTTCCCACCAGAATAAAGGACTTCAATACCGAAACAGCAAATCGTACCTTATCTGTTTCCGGGCATCGGATAGTGTTAAATACATATTCCATCTCCTTGATCCAGCACATTGCTTTTACCGGATCTCTTTCTCCAGAGAAGGTTGGTGGTTTACATGCTAGAAATGTCTTAATATCTCCTTCTATATTCTGAGTGATTGGAGCAGATGGATAAACCTCTACTCTTTCTGTTTCAACTCTAGCAGGTATCCTCATAATGGATATCAGAGTTTCTCGTAATTTCCCCATTTCCTCT
>NC_037544.1:30077901-30084490 GCF_001531365.2 Cynara cardunculus var. scolymus | reverse complement strand
CACCCATCAAATATGTATATATATATATATATATATATATTTCCACATGCACAAAATCACGTTCTGCACATACTAGCACGTATCAAATTATCATGCTATCACGTAATCATTTAGCCAAATATTCACGTATAAATTACCTTGGGTAATAACCAGGATCCGGTTATTACAATGGCTGCTGCATGAGACGGCACGGCGGGCCTGCCGACTACTGGATCAAGGGTGCGGGGATGCTGGACAAGCAGGCCGTACGGGGTACGATGTAGGCGTGTGTGGTCCAGAGGTACTGCACAGATTTGGCTGGCAGTAAGGTCTCACCGGCTGTCGTAGTCTCCTCCCGAGAGTTTCCTTAACCGAGTGAAACCACAGCTTTCCCCCTTCTCTTCTTCTTAACAGAAACTATTGTTGCGTCGCCTGACCGATTTCTCTTCTGAGAAAGAAAAGTTCTTTTCCACTAAGTATTGCTCCCCCCTTCTACCCCTCCCTTCACTTTTCTCCCTTAAAAATCCTCCCCTAAGAAACGGCATGCAGAACCCCAAGGATAAGAGAAATATTCTATTATTATTATTATTATTTTTATTAGGATAAGGAAATGGGTCTATAGGTAGGATGGGATGGTAGCAGTTACCCTCCCCCCCCCCCTTTGGACTTTCTTACCCCACCACATCAAAATTACCTTCCCAAGGACTATAAACAAATAATTATATATATATATATATATGAATATATATATATATATATATATATCCCCTAAGGAAAATCTGATAACAAAAGAAATGATCTAAGTCCCAAGAATAATACATATAACCACAATTGAAATACATACCTCATCAAAGAGACGAAAATCCTGACGTGAACGGAGTAGAGAATATGGGAAAATTTCAGGTGTTATAATCCTCCCCACCTTAGATTAAATTTCGCCCTCGAAATTTTTGTTCACGCGAATAGGTGAGGGTAACGCCTCGTCAAGTCCTCCTCAACCAAACCACAAAGATTGCATGCAGATAAAACTGCAGTAAATGTAATATATATTGGCATGACACCTACTTTTCTCATATCACTGAACAAATGCAATGCTTCGATGCCATAACCATTTGTAGCGTAGCCCGTCAACATGGAATTCCAAGAAGCTTCATCAGATTATATCATGTCGTCAAAGAGTTTTCGACCATCATCAAATAACCCCACATTTGCAATAGAAGTCCACAAGGGCAATAGAAACAACTCTATCAGATTCAAGACCAATAGCAATAGTTTTGGCATACAAATGAACTTCCCAAGACTGGATCAAAGAACCAATATGAGTTTTGTGTTCTAATATGGGCACATCAAAACCATTTCAAACTCCAAAGTGTTTATCACACTTTTCTCTCTATCGAGACTACTTCGCAAATTACTGCTTAATTATTCCTAGAATCACATAACTGGATCCTCGCCGAGTATCAAATTGAGCTAAATTGTGAGAATAAGTCATGGCCAACCTCAAAAAAAATGACCCGAAGATATATCATATAATATAGCGTGTTGCCTTGATGAAGGATTAGAGTAATTTTAGCAACTCTATCCAAGTATATATACTCCTTTTAATTTTATTATGGTTATTACTTACATAAACTACCTCTATAACAAGGTAAAAACCTCTTGATTTTTCCGAAATTCATGCATTATTTCATCATTTCTAAGCCTTGTCAATAGCACTGACAAGTTCCCGATAATACAATACTTGTCTTCTAATGCATCTACTAGACTATAAGCAAATCATGTTTTGCTTGTAGTTATCCTCACATCATTTGCACATGGATAATCTCCGAATTATCAGTTTGATTATGTATTTCCAGTACCTTCAAATTATGAGCTTGTTCCGCCGTATATCCATCTGAGCTTACATTTTGTAATCTTATGCATGTGAAAATCCCAAAAATTTCATTGATCACGAATACTTACAATATTACATTCTCCACGAAATACAACTTTTACATTCCAAGTCTAGTCAATCCTCCATGTAGAGTTATTAGCTTTAAGTTAAGCTTGATCGTATGTCTCTTTGATGTCATCATGTTGATATAATATATGATTCTAGTACCTTGAACATCCACCCCCATTCCATTTATAGGTTAATCTCTTAGCTTTAATCAACTACATATACACAAACATGTCTCCTTTAAATTTCCATATAATGCCTTATACATATATACTAATTCTCGGTCATGTATTTACTTCACTTCAGTACTAATAATTTTCAATCCTTGAACAATTTGATCACAACTTCTCGATCTTTTAAACCTTCGAAATATGTTAGCTCCTCATATTTGCATTTAAAACTATACTACAATAGTCCAAGCATAGTAACGAAATCCCCAAATTTCCACTAATCATGAACGAGTAAAGTACGATATTTGATCATTCAACAAACAATAATCCTATAATCCTCTAACCTTGCTTTCACATTTAAACTTGAGTTCTTATGCCTTTTCTTTTCTCTAAAACATTAAGATCATCCAACCCATTTGTACGTCTTTTTGGTATCATCACTATATTAATATATAGTACAACCTGCTTCTAATAGTCTCCATTATTCTCATAATCAAATACATATACACATACCTATGTCTCATTTAAATATTCATAGCATGCCTTAACATCTCTAAAGCTGATTTTGTCGTAGTGTATGACAAGTTACAGTAGCCGTACATACTACTAATAGTAATTAGTCCAAAAAGAAAGACTTTCATGCACTGATTTTCAGATTCGTAGGGCTGATCAACTTATTAAACATACTACAATCGTAACATCGAACACATACTCGTAAGTTCATTAATTCCCTTAAATTCATCCGCATGTGATGCTTACTTCTCTACCTGTTTTCAAATATCTTCGGATACCTTGATCAGCATCCAACCCATTTCATTGCTCTTAGCTTCGAGTTACTTACTTAATCAATACTCAAAGTAATGTACTGTAGCAGACTCTCGATCACCCTCAATTTTAGCTTAGATCCAAGTCCATTGCATAAATTTGATCACAACTTCCCAATCATACGTCTTCAAACCTCCAAATTATAGAACGGTTGCTTCTTCAATTATAAATAGTTCCTTGCATCTACATATGATCTTATGTTAACGGTCATGAACATTTAAAATATTATATTATACCATTCAACCAACACCTCCCTCTAAATCCTACCTTCACATTCAAACTCATATTTCATACGTGTTTTTATTTAAATTCAATAAAATCCATCCTCTAACCCCGCATGGCTTGTACTCAAGATTCACAAAAATACTTTCATACATCAATGTACTTTATATACTATACTCTTTAACATCTCTAACATCCAATTCCAACTCATAACGTCATTGATTTAGCCGGCATTTGATCTGCCATGAACATCTACCTCAAATACTTGATCATGAACCAACAATCTCCTCTATATCCTGCTTTTAACACTCAAACTTGAGATTGTCCCTAAGACATTTAGATTGTCCAAAAAAAAATCGTGCAAGTCCATCTTATTTCACACATGATAATTGTTTAAGCCGATAATATTTCAATGCCACCATAACCTGACCATTCCATATCTTCTCCCTGTGACCGTGTGACATATACTTCCCGAAGTACTATTTAGTCATCTTCCCTAGATTCAACACATGCAACCTTAATTGACATAATTGGGTCCTCATCAAAAGTCACCTGCGACCTTTTAACATTTAAAACAAAAGGTTGTGGCATATTTCCAAAACTAAAACACTCTCCTCCATAAGGTAAACCTCTAATTATAAGGTAATTCATCACCTCCAAATCTTATAGTACTATTTAGTCAATTGTCCACATATTGCCATCTTACCATCATTTTTATCTCCTGATACCGAGTCACCAACTTAACTCATTTCACTATTACAGGTAGTAGTTTTTCATCTTTAAAACTTGCCAGTTCTTACATAATGATCAAAACGTGCAATGTCGGCACCAACTTGATCATCATGGTCACCCTATTCCATAATCTTTTCGCTCTTAGATTGTCATTTTGAGCAAAAAAAAGAAGTTAACATTATTTAGTGCTTAAACATCCAATATTATTACAACAACCAATACTCTTATCAGCCTTCTTTGATCAATGCACATCTTTCACAAATTAGATCAAAGAAACAAGACCTCATCTCACATGCTTAAGCAAATACTATTTAAATGTCACCATTTCACGCGCCTATCATACATTCCCCCATCATGAATTCTTATTGAACTATTGTTTTAATCATTATTCCTTGATTATATAGATGCGTCCGTACTTGGCCCGCCAACTTATACTCAACATGTCAGCACCCTCTAAATCTTAGATAGGCGATCATTAACCCACCTTTTTTTTATATCGCTACACATCTAATACGTAATCCCCTTTTGCAAAATAGCTTACGTCATCTAAATAATTTGGATCAAATAGGATAGGAAGAACACGAGACTAACATAATACGAACTGACACATTCATAATTCCTTGTAATAACAGTGAGTTTAAGCACGCTTATGTAATAACATACTCAAAATAGCATTAGCTAAGTGAAATTTCGAATAGGTTATACATAAAAATCCTCAACACCATCGTCACGATTTATGAATTTGTGCAACTCCGATGACCCTAAAGTTCTTCTATCTCAAAAGTTCTACCCACAACTCACAAATTAATACTTACAATCTCAGTTTAAGTCTAGGCATCTTAATTTCTCACCTAGTTCACTTAAACTAAAGCTCTGATACCAACTTGTAACACCCTAAAAAAAAGATAGTCTAAACTGAAAATATCTAACGAGAACCAGAATCTTAGATAAAAACAAATTTCACCCAACAAAAGTAATAGTATAGCGTTTACAATTCCGCTACTGAGAAGATAAATAACAACCTACAAATCTAGATTTTTCTAGATTAAAGACAGGTATTTCTATCGATCTCCAAAAACCCGTAACATCAAAAACGCAACATTCAAAGTAACAAGGCTAATATTTACAAAAGAGCCTTTCATGAACCAACGCTCCTCTGAACCAAATAGAGCCCCGCCGATAAAGGAACCTAAAAAGTAATTATAACAAGAAAGAGAGAGGGTTAGGCTTACGCCTAGTGAGTCCAAATAAAAGAGTTTACGTAAACATAAAGGAACATACATAAAAATATACATGTAAATAGTTGACGTAACTTAAAACAGGAATAGAGACAGTAAGACCTGAATAACTCGAAGTGGAACAATAAAACATCCGAAGATGACGGGGGAGACCCGATTTACCGTTGATTATGACAGACACAAAGTAAGTCATAGATCAACGTTATAGAGCATCACTCACAGGTTTAATACCATCGACATCAACTTAAACCAGTCATGTAGTCGGCCGTGATCTTAAGCTCTTTACCTCGGTAATTACACAATAATCACAATGCCTATTACCGAGTGAAAGTGAGAGGATGATTTGGTGATTACATAATAATCACAATGCCTATCACCAACTTACACCATCATTCTCACGAATAAAATAAAACGATATACATGCACTATATAAATCTAAATAATGACGTAGTATCGTACGATATTTATATATAGAAAAATGAGTCATAAATAATACGAGGGAGAGTCAAGACATCCAAAGATGACAGGGGAGACCCGATTTACCATTAATTATGACGGAGCACAAAGTAAGTCATAGATCAACGTTATAGAGCATCACTCATCGGTATAAAACCTTCGACATCAACCTAAACTAGTCATGTAGTCGGTCGTGATCATAACCTCTTTATCTTGGAAATTACATAATAATCACAATGCCTATTTCCGAGTGGGAGTGAGAAAGTGATTTGGAATTTACATAATAATCACAATGCCTAATTCCAACTCTCACCACCCTTCTCGCCAAATACAATGCATCAAACTTCATGCTATTAAACCCATTATATTCTAGTGATATGCTTGAATCCGTTTTCACAAGTATAGCGGTTCCTACTTAACAATAAAATCTTACGCGCGTCTTAGCATAAGCAAAAATAGCTCACTTTGCTAAAATTCTAAACTAGGGGCATGAGGGTTTATAGTTTAATGCCTATCCGATTTAGAAACAAATAACTACCAAGTGTCTAGGTCCATTCTTCCAAATTCAATTAATATTTACGACAAGATTCCTCATTGAAACTTTTATAGGTCTATGACCCAGAATCTCTAATTAACTGTAATACGTAAACATTTAAAACTACTCGCGTAAGTTAAGCATGATATATAATTCTCTTGGTAAAAGCTCCTCAGAGATTAGTATGAACTCACCTGGAGGGTTTATAAAATCCCCAAAATCTTGAACAAAACGGGAACGGTGAGGAACGAAGAAAACAGGCAGCATGCGCTGCTGTTTGCTGTTTAATGGCTGCTGCGTGAGACGGCACGGCGGGCCTGCCGACTACTGGATCAAGGGTGCGGGGATGCTGGACAAGCAGGCGGTGCGGGGTACGATGTAGGCGTGCGTGGTCCAGAGGTACTACACAGATCTGGCCAGCAGTAAGTAGGGGTGGCAATGGGTCAGGTTGGGTTGGGTTCGGGTTCAACCCATTTATTAAACAGGTTGAAAA
>NC_037544.1:30063342-30073616 GCF_001531365.2 Cynara cardunculus var. scolymus | reverse complement strand
TATATATATATATATATATATATATATATACCCTAAGGAAAATCTGATAACAAATGAAATGATCTAAGTCCCAAGAATAATGCATATAACCACAATTGAAATACATACCTCATCAAAGAGACGAAAATTTTGACGTGAACGGAGTAGAGAATATGGGAAAATTTCAGGTGTTATACATACATTTTATTATATAGGAGGCTAAGAAAAATGAAAGTTTGGGTTGACGAGTTTGGCCGTTTGGGAGTTTCTAGTTTCGAGTAAGCAATCTAGATTTTAAATATACTAGAAGGGTACTTGTGCAATGCATCGAGACATATTTTGATTTCAGTGTTTCGTTTTATTTCTTTTTTATGTCGATATAATACGGTTTTATGTGGTTTTGAGAAAACGATAATGTTTTTATTTTTGAATAAAATATAAATATTAAAATATTAAAAAATTTGACAAAAAATATCTTGATATCAGTATCAAATTAATCTTTTTAAAAGTTCTTGTGTTTTGATGTAATTTTCTTAATTCAAAATTTTAATTATAATTTAATTTAGGTTTAGTAACAAAGAAATTTAATTTAGGTTTAATAATATAATTTTTTTATAAAGATAATAATTAAGTATTTTGTTATAACTCAATGGTTATCTTAATTATATTCTAGATTTTTTATATTTAATATGAGATGTTTATCCAATATTTGATTATGTTTATCTGTAGTTACATGAATTCAAATATAGAGCTTTAATAAGTTGTACTTATATACAAATTTACTTGTAATCTTAAATTTTAAGTAATATGCATCAGTAAACAGTACTTTGTGCATAAAAAATGGTTTTTAAGAGTTTTTGTCAAATGCCTTATAATATAATATAGATAAGTAATATGCATTAATAAACAGTAATTCATGCATAAAAATTGGTTTTCAAGAGTTTTTGTCAAATGCCATATAATATAACTAGAAGGGTACTCGCGCACTACAGAGAAATACATCTTGATTTTAATATTTCATTTTATTTTTTATCTCAGTCGATGTTATAGTATGGTCTTATGTGATTTTGAAAAAACGATGATGTTTTTATTTTTTGAATAAAATATAAATTTGAAGATATCATAAAATTTTGACAAAAATATATCGATATTAATATCAAATTAACTATTTAAAATTTCTATTTTTTGTGTAATTTTTTAATTCAATTTTTTCATTATAATTTAATTTAGGTTCAATAACAAAGTAATTTATATTTGGTTTAATAATATAATTTTC
This sequence comes from Cynara cardunculus var. scolymus, assembly GCF_001531365.2. Classification (NCBI taxonomy): domain Eukaryota; kingdom Viridiplantae; phylum Streptophyta; class Magnoliopsida; order Asterales; family Asteraceae; genus Cynara; species Cynara cardunculus. The sequence goes on along the minus strand of NC_037544.1, from coordinate 30,072,361 downwards.
TTATAAAGATAATAATTAATTATTTTATTAGAACTTGATAATTATCCTAATTATATTTTAGATTTTTTATATTTTAAAATAAGATATTTATCCTCTATTTGATTATGTTTATCTACAGTTAGTTATATGAATTTAAAAATAAAGCTTTAATAAGTTACACTTATACATAATTACTTGTAATCTTGAATTTTAAGTAATACAATACTTTATACATAAAAAAATAGATTTTAAAATTTTTTATCAAATACTTTATAATATAATATAGATATAGATTACCTTAAATAAGATTTTAATTAATAAATCTATTTTTTCTTATGAATTTAAAACCACCAATTTTTTACACCCCCGCACAAAACAGCCGTGAACTCCGTCTCCTTCATCGATCCCCCATCTCCTCTCGATCGGTGCCCCTCCTCGTAGCTCCAGCGAAAATCTCCCTCCCTTCTGGGATTTACTTTGCACCGTCAATTTACGAACTTGAAAATGATTTTGCGTTACAAATGTTAGATAGGGTTGCTGGCACGCTCCTATTCATAATCACAGCAGTGTACGTGTTAGAAACTGGAATGGCATTGTCCAATGTTAAATAGGGTTTCTGGTGAGTTCCCGTCATTCGTTCAATTCGTTTAGAGCATTATAATCACAGAATTGTGTTGGTTCTTGCTGTGTAGTTATATTCACTAAGGTTGTTAGTGGTTATCCTTTGGATAAATACTTCGATTTTTTACAATGTCTGTGAACAAATGTTCAATACAATGTTGTGTTTTCTGATGCTAGAGCTGATAACAATTGTAATTGTACGCCATTGGTACTAGTCTGTGCTAGGGTTTTTGTTTAGATGGCGTTTAGAGGAAGGGGACGTGGGCGAGGTGGTTTTGGTTTTGGTGTTGGTCGGTTTGCTAAAGAAGAGAAGTACGAACTGTTTCCTGTAAGTAAAGTTTTGTGTTATTTTTTTTTGTTTATTTGCTTGTTGCAAGGAATTCTTTTTGATGAACGATATTTTACATTTGCTATCAAGACAATGAAAGATATGCACAACAAAATGGCCTCTTAGCTCCCAAGTCCCATCTACACTGGTACTTGACCGGTAACACTTGTCTTCTTTGTGGATACAATGAAAGACTTACCATTATAGGGGACAGTGTGCACCGTTCGACCATCAACCGTGTTTCCCATCTGAAAACCCACAAGAATGTTTAAGTGACTCCTTCCATTAATATATTTGTTCCCAAAACTTGTTTTTCACCCAAAGAACTACCGCCCTTTGCATATGAAACACCAATGGTATGTTTCTTTAATACTTCTTTTGCTATTTCATCCTGCAAGTAATGCTGCACAATGATAACAAGCCTGCTTGTCTATCCCTGTCTGGTAATATTTGACATGTCGGTATAAGCTTTGGAGAGGTTCTAGGGATTTCATGATCTTCTATGCTTTGGTGTTTGTATTCATAAAATCTTTATATTTTTTCATTGCAGGAAATCAAAGAACTCCCTGATGTCAACCTTAAACAAAAAGAAGAAGAATTCAGGACTCTAGTATCATGTGGTAACGATTTGCAAAAGTTTTGGATATCATCACCTTATCACTTGGAGGAAGTCAGTCAGGATGCTGAAAGTAAGTATTTCATCGTCTGAATCATTTTGCATATGAAAAAGACTAATGTAGAGTCCATTATGGGAAGTTGATGGTATTTATATCTAGGTTTAGTTAATTCTGTTTCGTTTTGATAAAAAGATGATATTTTTTTCCCTTTCTTCAGACTACATGCCTGGATTTTATCTTTTTCACTTTCAAATCTTCATAGACATCCTTAACTTACAGAAACCATAGGTAATGTGTGGTCAATATTAAGCATTTAAGCCAATATTTCTCCCCATCATACCCCTCTATCATTTCATTAATACTCTATTATTTCATCTACAATATTCATTATTTAGAATTTTCCTCCACAACCCTCTATTACCTGTGCACACACCTTTTCATCGTGCACAAGCTGGGGGTCTTCACAGAAACAGCCTCTCGATCCTGGTGGTTGAAGTTAAGGCCTGCTACATCTTACCCCTCCTAGACCATAATTTCGAGTGGATTATGCTGGGTTCATTTGGTTTGGTTTATCTACAACCCTCTATTTAATTTATGTTAGGTTAAATATTCTTTATTGAATAATTCATAAATTGATAGTCTTTTGACATTAAGAATTTTCAGTAAGGACATTTATCAAACTGTCATTTTTCATTCAATATTTAATCCAGACAAAAAGCTTAAAATATTCTCTCGTTTAGTCTGTTCATTCAACACACAAAACGAACAACAATTGCTCATTTACCACTTACTTCAGACTGATAAGACTGGGCATAATGAGAAAAAAGTCCCCAAGTGGGGTTATTCTTTTGAGCATTGAAAGATTTTTGTCTATCTTAGTGTCGTGAGTTTCGCGACATAAGATTCCCGTCAATTTGTGTGTACTTCCTATTTCATCTACAATAATAATTGTGGAATTTAGTTTGACGTATGATTATATGTTTACTTTTGTTACTGCTGTTGATACATTTTATTTATTTGTTGCCTTGTAATGGCATCCTTCGCTCTCGTTGCATCATAGATGAGGACTCACATTCTGTTGTGGTGCTTCAAATTTCATCTGTTCATTAGATTTCAACTTTTCTTCTTCCATGTTTTTTACGAGGCTTTCTTGGTTTTGACGTATTTTTACATGGTAATTTTGGTGGCAGGAAGTGGAGGTATTATAAGAAGGCCCCCACTTTCAGACTATATGAAGATGACTGATGACTATGTTCCTGCAGAACTAGGTAAAACATTGAGATTTGAAGTTTCTTTCCTATTTTATGGTTCATTAAATATTATGATTAATGTTAACCATGTATTGTTTGATATTCTTTACCTTAATCTATTTAATTCCACTTACATACTTGGTTGGTTTTTCAATCAGTTGCGAGAAATGTGAGGCAGAGCAAGAAGGTCCGATGGGATCCACAGTCAGGTTTGATGAGCATCTGAAATTAATTTGTTTGCCTCTTATAGGGTATAGCATCTGTAGTTTGATAAAAGTCATGTCCATACAATTTGTCAAGGATCGTTAATACCGAATATGTTTGCCCCTGCTCATTTCTATGTCTAACAATCAATTCCAATCACCCCATAGCTGACTTGCATCTAGCATATCCTTTGCTGGGTTCATATGTGATTGTTGCCCGTTGACTGCAGTTCTTGTATCAATGTATACTTCAAGAAGTTTTGGAAACTGGCTACTGTAATAGCTCTCGAATCCTGTGGGAACTGGCGCTAACATGTTCCGGAGTTCTTTTGGGAGTTCCCTGGAGCGATTCAACTTGTTTCTTATGTGACAAAATTAAGTAATTAACTCATAATGCTCTGAATGGCATTTGAAATGTGATCATAGATTCATATAAACAGTTAACAGAAGTATTTTGTTGCTGAGCACACATATCATACAAGTTGAAGACGCTCTTCTTTTGTTGTTCGTTGTCCACACAGGGTTCTGGTCTTCTTACTACATACTACAGAGATAGAGCGGGCATTAGATAGATGTCAGTCGCCCTCTTCTTGCTTTAACTTCTAGACATTCCAGTATGTAGTCATCGTCTTACGTGTATCTTTGTCCTTGACCAATGTTGCAAACCTTTGGGAAAAAACTAGCTCTACAGCTGGTTGATTTTGCAAAATCTAATACCAGCCGTCTTCTCTTAATCCTTTCTCTCTTACTTTTGGATTAAAAGTCCAGAAGCTTACATTTTTGTTTCTGTTCAAGGACCAGAATTTCAAACTTCACTAATCTGCATAAACCAAACGAAACGTACCAGTAAATTCCATAAGGAGTAGGGTCTGGGGAGGGTGAGATATACGCAGATCTTTCCTCTATCCAAAATGGTAGAGAGCTTGTTTCTGTTAAAGAGCTTGTTTCTGTTAAAGACCTCCGTCTTCACTCATGTGCGTATGGATGCTATTTTGCTGTCTTAGAAGTTCTTTGTATTTTGTGAGATATGCTATTTTCCTGTCTTAGACGTTCTTCTTATTTTGTGGGATTCTTTGTCCGTCCTATTTTAGTGTCTTTGCAAAAATAAATGCATAGTTGGATTTAGAGTACTTAGATTCCAGTAGACTGAAACAAACTTGCAGCACATGATGTGTGTTTTAAATTAATGTAATATTTTTTTGCGCAGACCTACAAAGATTGGATCTGTTTGAGAAGCTGGACCGGGGGCCTCAGGTAATTTTCTTTTATCATTTCCAAAATCTGAAGAGTTCCTTTAAACAAAGCATGGTGTTATCTGGTTCTTGTGTTCCCTAGGGTCCAGATGATGGTGATAAGGAGAAAAAAGAAGATGAAGATGAGGATGAAGACAATGAAAATGTTGAAGATGAAGAAGAGGACAGCGGTGACGACTATGAACAGGTATACAATACTCACCTAACCATGTTCTCTTTAAGTATACAATATTTATATATGGGCAAATGAACACTCCACGCCTTTGGTGAGGTTGGAACGCTTGACCTCTAGGAATGTTGGGTTACCGGATACTGTTAGGCCAAAGCCCTTTTGGTCACCTAACCATGTTTAATGGCTTGTTTTTCTAAATTGAGTCTCTAGCGGCATTGGTTGAATATGTGTATTTATGGTAAATACATGAACTGTGCAGAACATTGATTTTGATGATGATGAAGATGATTTCAACATGCCGGATGATGTCGGTGGTGGTATGCCATCTCTAATTCAAACTTGTAGTTTACCAAGAGATTTTCGGCATATTTTGTACTAACTTTTGTTATCATCTGATGTTGCAGATGAGGGTTTTTACTAGCTCATCAGACTCTTATTCAATACGTGCCCACTTATATGTTGATCTGCTGCGGTTTAGTTAATGTAGTAAATTTTTTTTGCAAAGGTAAAGCTATTTACTATGTACTATTTACATCAAATTTTGCACTATTTTGATGCAAGAAATGGTAGAGATGGTCTAAGGTTGATGTGACAATATTGATGTAATTCTTACTAATAGGACTATAGGATATACTTTGATCTGTTTTTCTTTTTTTAATTTGAAATATCATCTTTCCAAAGCTATATATAAAGATTTATAGTTTGAAAAGTCAGTCGTTGTTGGGTTGTTTGAATTTTTTTTTTCTTTAAGCCCTCTCTGAGTTAAGTTGTTTGTCTAAGAGACTCACGGGTTTGATGGGAGGCAAAGAGAGAGGGATAGTTTATTTGTGAGATTTCTGGTATTAATTTGTTTGAGGTGGCTTAAGGGGACAAGTGAGGAGTTCTAGTTTATTCCCTACAGCCATTTTGGCTTAATGGCTTAACAATTAAGACAGAGAGAAACACTTTTGTGTGGCTTAGCGAATAAGTCGTCCAAATCATTAAGCTCATGAAAATGTAAGTAAACAGTCTTAAGGGGTTGTTCGGTTCGTTTTCTATAAAGTCTTGTATGAATAAAGATGTTTGTTTGATGTATAATAAATCGTTGTTTGGTTATGTTGTATTAAGTATCAAAATTGACTATTTTTCTCGTACGTTTGTAATTTTTGTTTGATTGAAATAATAGTTTGATAAACTTCTAATTGATCCTTCAACAACATTGAAAAACTTCCCATTAAACCTTTTTACATTTGATTAATAAAATATGAATAATAAACAGTTTTTGTATATGTAATTCTTATAATTATTACAAAAATTATAATTCGAAAATTTTGAAAACATTGTTTTTGCCTCCTTTGACGACAAGGATGCGAGTTCTAAAAGAAAAAGAATCTATTCGTTTTCTTTTGTTTACGATTTTTTCCTTGGTTTGCCATACCCAAGACTCAAGTACCATTTTTCCGAATCGAACCGATACCGGACCGAAACCGAATTGCATGCATGTAATCGGTTCGGTTATCAATTCCAATTTACAACAAATTCGGGATTTGGTTTTTTTGGTTCTCGGTACCAAGAATTTCCTGAAAAAACCGAATCGAACCGGAATTTCAATGGACACATCACAATTGAAATTTCATCTCTATCTTCTCCTAAACTAATCCATATATTCTACATAGCTATTATTTTGATCACCGTCAGAAAAATTGGCTCCTCCGTGGATGAAACTCAACTAAGTTTTTATATACAACAAGGTTTAGATTATATTTTTCAATCATAAACTAATTTTCATTTGAGTTAATTATTGGTTAATATTATAATAATCTTAATATTAATTATAGGTTTCATGTGGTAGTTGACAGTGATTCAGATTTGGTACTTTTGATTGTAGAACTTTTACGATTGGTTTTGATACAAATTTAAAATATTATGTTTCTTAACTCACTTTCATTTTTTGGTTCTAAGACCATCCACATAAGGCTTGCAAAAGCCTTTCAAAAGGAACTGCAAATGGCCACCTCACTAAAGTCTTGTCTGACACTTGCATATTTTGCAATTGTTGTAGACCCCAACAAACTTTTTTAGTACATAAAATTAATTTTTCATATATATATATATATATTCAAATAAAAACCACCCAATTTATACAAACCGTAAAAACCACATTCAACCAATCATAATTTTTCATTTTGTTCATTTTTTTGTAATTATGAGAGGTTGATTAACCATTTTTATTGTGGAGTGTGTTAATCATGGATATTATCATCTTCATTATTTTAATTTTAGATAAATACATGAAATAGTTTCATTAAATTCATCAAAAAAAAATATTATATGAAACAATTTCACAAGATTAAACAATTTCATGAAAAAAATTCATAAGATTAAATAATGAAATCGACGTATGAGGGTGGTTTGTACAGTTTGTATAAATGAGGGTGATTTTCATTTGATCGTTCATCTATATATATATATATATATATATATATATATATATATATATATATATATATATATACTAGTTGTGTACTCGTGCAATGCGACGGGTTATAAATTTTATATAAATGTAAGCGAGAATATCAATTGACGATTACAATAGATAAACACATGATTGTCATAGAAAAACCAAGCCAAAAGGAAAACGTTTTTTCTTTCAGTTTGAATTTGGATATGTTATTTTGAACGAATACATACATATTTTTAACAAAAAAACCTTTTATAGTTGGCATGTTAACCAACAAAACTCGTCTTAAGTCAATTAGTTATCCAAATTTAAAACATCGACCACCAATATGAGATCGTCTATTAATGTTTATAGGTTGGAAACAACTACTGGGATAAGTATACACATATAATTCATTTGCAAAGTTGTACTAAACATTAATTTCAAACTTAACGTTCATCGAATAATACATGAATTGTTTCATTGGTTTGCCAACTTGTGTCGATTTTTAATTTGATTTTTAAATAGTTTGTTTTGTCATTCAATCTTAATTCTCATACGAAGTATTGATTGTTTTGTTTGATTTATTAACTTCTAGTTTTATACCCATGCGATATGATGGGACACGTCCAGTGCCATTGAAACACAATAGTTACCAATACTTGCACAACAGGGACGGACCCAGAATTTTTTTCAAACGGTGGCAACATTTGACCATAAGAAAAAATATAGGGAAATTTTTCCAAACGGTGGCACCGTTTAATTATAAGAAACAAATATATGATTTTTTTTTCAAACGGTAGCACCAGTTAACTAAGAAAATGATGCTAACAGGATTCGAACTTGAGCCTGGGGTGGAATAAAAGTTTTGCAAACCAACTCTACCAAATAAAACTTATTCTCATTATAGTTTCAAAATACATACGTTGGCACACAACAAATTAATACGGTTGCACCGTTCACGAACCTAAATTTTTTACCCTTCGATGAAGAAATAATACTGTGGCATGTGGCACCTACACCACATAGCTGGATCCGTCCCTGTTTTCCAGGCATGTTAGGAAGTATTGATTGCATGCATTGGGAGTGAAAAAATTGTCCCGTTGCATGGCACAGACAATATGTTAGAAGGGGTCATAAAACTCCAACTATTATGTTAGAAGCAGTTGCTTCACAAGATTTGTGGATGTGACATGTTTTTTTTTGGGCTTCCAGGTACATTAAATGACATCAATGTGTTACATCATTCTCCTATCTTCCACGAGGTCTTAGAAGCAAAGCACTAGAAGTTAATTTCTTTGTTAATGGTAACAACTATAATTTATGATACTACCTTACAAATGGAATCTATCCTAACTAGGCTACGTTTGTGAAGTCCATCCCATTACCCCAAAGTCAAAAACATCAACTATTTGCAAAAAAAAAAAAAAAAAAAAAAAAACAAGAATCAACTAGGAAAGATGTAGAAAGACGTTTGGGGCATTACAATCATGATTTGCTATAGTTAAAGGGCTATCACGCATATGGTTCAAGGAAATAATCAGATAAATACTAAAAGCTTGCATAATAATGCACAACACGATTGTGGAAGATAAATGTGACTCGTATATTCGTCAATTTGATTTCATAGATGATGCTAATTTTAGTATATCTATGCCTCAAGTTTGTCGAAATCATCTTCCTGAGTATGAAAATTATCTTCGGAGTCATGCAAGGATACGTAACAGGGGTCACAACAATCAACTACAAGCGGACTTGGTCGAAGAGATTTGGAGCTGATTTGAAGGAGGAGAAAACAATGATTAATGTAATCTCTTTTTTTCTATATGTAATCTTTTTAATTCAATAAAAGTTGTGTTTTGATATAATTTAATAAAGTATATATATTAAATTAAAACAATGAATTATAAAATAAATAAAATGATTATAATATACTAGAAGAGTACTCGCGCAATGCAGTGAGAAACATCTCGATTTTAATGTTCTATTTTATTATTTATTTATGTCAATGTTATAATACGATTTTATGTGTTTTTAAGAAAGCAATAATGATTTTATTTTTGAATAAAATACAAATTTGAAAATATCATAAATATTTGAAAAAAAAATACCAATGTTAATATCAAATCAACTATTTAAAAGTTCTTATTTTTATGTAATTTCTTTAATTTATTTTG
>NC_037544.1:30056903-30062517 GCF_001531365.2 Cynara cardunculus var. scolymus | reverse complement strand
TCGCACAGCAGTCGGAAAAACGCATTAGCAAGCTGTCCATTGGCGTACAGCAGTCGGAAACATATCAGCAAGCTACCGATTGATCGCAACTAAAACTTTTGTTTTGAGGCCTTTCCTCYGCTACCTTTTAGTTTCAAGACGTTTGGGATTTCTCCTAAATCCTCCAAAGTGAGTTCCTACTTTTCAATTAGAAGTTTCATACCAAATGGCATGACGTACTATACTTATCTTATACTATAATTTTAAATGATTATTTGTTAGGTTTAGACAGAGTTTTTAGATTAAAAAAAAGGGTGAACTTGGGAATCTTGTTTTAAGCACTAGATGAGTTTGGAAGGATGGATCTAACCTTTGATAAAATCACTTATTTCAAAGCATGGTATGATAAAAAAAAACTCTAGAAACCCCATGCCCTACTTTTGGGGTTATTTATCGACAATGAGAATGTATCGTTTGAATTAGGACTCACGCAAAATATGGGTGATGTGCAAACAATTATATCCTTACGTTAATGCATTTGAATATATTGCTARAATGTAATGGATTTGTAGGCACGGGAGTCGTTTTATTTATATTTTTCGTGAAGGATGGCGTAAGTTGGAAATAGGCATTGTGATTACTATGTAATTTCCAAGCCACCTTCTCACCCACTCGGAAATAGGCATTGCGATTATTATGTAATTTCCGAGATAAAGAGCTTAAGATCATGACCGACTACATGACTGATTTAGGTTGATGTCGATGGTATTAAACCTATAAGTGATGCTCTATAACGTCGATTATGACTTACTTTGTGTCCGTCACAATCAACGGTAAATCGGGTCTCCCCCGTCATCCTCGGATGTTTTAGCTCCCCCGCGAGATATTTTGGATTAATTGCTTTCTTGCATCGTTTGGATTTACGTCACCTGTATATATATATATATATACATATTTAAAGCTTTATAGTTACCATTATTTCGTTGATTGAACTCATTGGGCGTAAGCCTAACACTCCTTTTGTCATGGCTTGTTTATCAGGTTCCTTTAGCGGCGGGGCTCAGAAGGGCTGAGGGGATACATTGTTTCGTTAATGTTCTTTTTTGTAGATAAAACATTTGGTGCTTTGAGCATTACAACACTTGATGATATCGCATTTTGTTGGAGATGGTAGAAACACCCGTTCTTAATCTAGGCACTGAATTGTTTAGATTAATAGGTTGTAAATTATCGTCTCTATTGTATTTCGGTAAACGCTACACTCTTCCCCTTTGTTGGGTGTTTTCTTACTAAACTCTAGTACATTCGGTCCAGTTTATCTCCTACTAATTATTTTTTATAGTTCTTTTTTAAGGGTGTTACAAGTTGGTATCATTAGTTTAAGTGAACTAGGTAAGGGATCAAGACGCCTAGACTTAAGCTGGATTTGTAAGTTTTAAATTGGTGTGTTGTAGGTAGAAGTTTTAAGATAGGAGAGCCTTGGAGTCATCGGAGATACATGATTCATGGATTGTGACAACGGTGTTGAGGATCCTTATGTAAAACTTATTCGAAATTTCACTTAGCTAATTCTATTTTGAGTATGTTGTTACATAAGCGTGCTTGAACTTACTGTTATTACAAGGATTCATGAATGTGTATGTACGTCTTTTGTTAGTTCTGTATCTTCCTATCCTGACCCTCTTGGACGGTGGAGTTGACCACGTTTCCCAAGTCAACCTTGCCACCTCTAACCCCGTGATAGAAGAGGAAACCCCGGAGTCAAGAATAATGGACACAATGATGAATGCTATGAACAGAGCGATGGCCCAACAACAAGAGTTCTTTATGAAGTTGTTGAAGGATAGAGATGCCAACAACCGTAAGCATGAAGCGGTTGCCGAGAACGTAACTATTGTGGGATCCGGGGGGTACCGGGAATGGAATCCCAACCCAAGAGTTAGCGACGATTGATGCAAGACAAGTGGGGAGAGTTTGCTTCTACAAGATGTTCTTAAGTTGCAAACCACCGGAGTTTGTAGGGTCAGATGATCCTGTGGCATGCATAAACTGGCTTCGAGAGATCGAACAAGCTTTTCGAGCTTGTGACTGTGGTGAGGGGCAAAAGGCGAAATTTGGCTCTCAAATGTTAAGGGGTGCGGCCCTTACCTGGTGGAACGTTGTCATATCAACCATAGAGGCCCAGGAACTAGCCAAAATGAGTTGGACCTCGTTTAAAGAGAAGGTGTTGGAAGAATATTGCAATGAACAAGATATGGACCGCATCAAATAAGAGTTCCGGACCCTTAAGAAGGGAAACTTGTCAGTGAGAGACTACGTGCGACTTTTCATGGAGAAACTGAATTTAGTGGGACATGTGGCTCCAACGGAGAAAGAAAAGATGAAAGCTTACCTAAAAGAGTTGCCCGCTGACATGATGGTTATAGTTAGGAACTCCAGGGCCTCCACCCTTAGGGAGGCAATCGAAGAGGCAAAAGTCATGGAATCGGTGTACGTTAAAGGGAGAAAAGAGAAAGCGGCTAGTGGTGAGAAAAGAAAGTGGGGAGGCCAACATGCCCTTCCAAGAGGCCAAACCATATCAGCAATAGCAACCATGGAGCTTACCCTAGGCAAGAGGCTAGGTGGTGCCCCAAATGTCACACTAAGCATCACGGCCCGTGCACCACCAACTCTACTCCCGCAAAATGTTTTAAATGTGGGAAGCCAGGCCACACGCGAAATGAGTGTCCTATCAAAGGCCCCATCTGTTTTGGATGCGGTGAGTCGGGTCACTTCAAGAATGAATGTCCGAAGATAAAGGCGGGAGGGGGCCAGGGAAGAAAAGAAAATACCCCGAGAGCAGCCGGCCGAGCCTTTCAGATGACTGCTGAGGAAGCTAAGGCATCGACGGATGTGGTGTCGGGTACATTCCTTGTTAACTCCGTACCTGCACACATGCATTTTGATTCAGGTGCTTCATGTTCTTTTGTGTCCACTACATTCTATCAACTCTTGCATATGCCCCCTAGTGCTCTAGAAGATGCCTTGATCGTTGAATTAGCAAATGGTAGTAGGGTTTTGGTGCGTGAGGTTGTTAGGAGCTGTGTATTGGGAATCGAAGAAAAAGAATTTCGAGTAGACCTTATACCCATGGCTATCGGCGGTTTTGACATCATAATTGGAATGGACTGGTTAGTAAAGAACCAAGCGGAAATCTTATGTTCTAAGAAATTGATTCGAATTCCTTTGCCGGACGGGGACGCAGTGCTAGTTTATGGAAAAAGAAAAAAGGGAGAAGTGATACTTCTATCCATGGCAAAGACGCGTAAATGCTTAGCTAAGGGGTGTCCCTCATTCATCGCTTACGTGTTGGATGCCAAGCTTGAAAAAAGAATTATTGAAGACGTGAAGGTGGTTAGCGAATTTCCCGATGTATTTCCGGAAGACTTGCCCGGTTTACCACCCGTTAGACAAGTGGAGTTCCAAATTGACCTTATTCCGGGAACCGCCCCAATTGCTAAAGCACCTTACTGTCTGGCCCCTTCCGAGATGCAAGAATTGATGTCTCAGTTGCAAGACCTTCTTGAGAAAAGATTCGTCAGACCGAGTTCGTCATCGTGGGGAGCTCCGGTCTTATTTGTAAAGAAGAAGGACAACACCATGAGGATGTGTATTGACTACCGAGGACTCAACAAGGCAACTGTAAAGAACAAATATCCTCTCCCTAGGATCGACGACCTTTTCGATCAACTTCAGGGAGCAAGTTGCTTCTCGAAGGTCGATCTCCGCTCGGGGTACCACCAAGTACGTGTGAAAGAAGATGACGCGGCAAAGACAGCTTTTAGGACACGTTATGGGCACTATGAATTCTTGGTCATGTCTTTCGGTTTGACGAATGCACCAGCAGTATTTATGGACTTGATGAATCGGGTCTGCCGACCATACCTCGACAAGTCTATAATTGTATTCATCGAAGACATACTTATTTATTCCAAGGACGAATCGGATCATGAACAACACCTTCGTGAGGTCCTCGAAATGTTAAGAAAGGAGAAGTTGTATGCAAAATTCTCCAAGTGCGACTTTTGGTTTAAGGAGGTTCAATTCTTGGGTCATGTTGTCATTTGAGACGGAGTGAAGGTAGACCCATCCAAGATTGAGGCGATGATGAACTGGGAACCACCAAAGAGTCCTTCAGAAATCCGTAGCTTTTTGGGTCTGGCGGGATATTATAGGAGATTCATCCAAGATTTCTCCAAAGTTGCTTCCTCCTTAACGACTTTGACTAGGAAGAATGTGAAGTTTATCTGGACGGAGAAGCAAGARCATGCCTTCAGAACTCTCCAAAAGAAGTTGTGTGAAGCCCCGATTCTCTCCCTGCCGAAGGGGTCCGAAGACTTTGTAGTCTTTAGCGACGCTTCGAAAATGGGGTTGGGTTGTGTCTTGATGCAAAGGGGAAAAGTGATTGCCTACGCCTCAAGACAACTCAAAGATCACGAGAAGAACTATCCCACCCACGATTTGGAGTTAGCGGCGGTGGTGTTCGCCTTAAAGCTTTGGCGCCATTACCTTTATGGTACCAAGTGCACGCTTTTTACGGATCACAAGAGTTTGAAGTATATTTTTGATCAAAAAGAACTAAACATGAGGCAACGACGTTGGCTTGAACTGCTCAAGGATTACGATTGTGAATTGTAATATCATCCAGGTAAGACAAACGTAGTGGCGGACGCTTTGAGCCGAAAAGAGTACGGTAGTGGGACAAAAGCTATGCTCACCAGGATCGATATAATTTCCAGTCTGATCGATCGGATCAAGGTTGCGCAATCTGAAGCGCTCCTGGAAGAAAATATCAAGAGTGAAGTAATGATGAAACAACGCATGTTGTTGACAGAGGATGGCCGTGGCTTGAAGCTATTTCGCGGGGGTTTATGGGTACCCAAGATTGGAGGCAATCGTGAACTGTTACTAGAAGACGCGCACAAGTCTAAATACTCAATTCATCCAGGTAGCACCAAGATGTATCGGGACTTGAAACTGACATATTGGTGGCCGATTATGAAGCTAGATGTGGCTCATTATGTAGAGAGGTGCGTGACTTGTTTGCAAGTGAAAGCGGAGCACCAACGACCTTATGGTAGCCTTCAATCCTAGGAGATCCCCGAGTGGAAATGGGAGCATATCACGATGGATTTCGTGACCAAACTGCCGAAGACCTTAAGAGGCCATGATACGATATGGGTAGTGGTGGACCGACTGACAAAGAGCGCTCATTTCCTGGCAATGCGCGAATCGTTGCCAATAGAAAAGCTTGCCAAGTTATACATCGATGAAGTAGTCTCGAGGCACGGTATACCGTTGTCAATAGTGTCAGATCGAGATAGCCGATTCACCTCCCATTTCTGGGGCGGCTTGCAAAAAGAATTGGGCACGAGAGTAAAGTTAAGTACGATGTACCATCCTCAAACCGATGGTCAGAGCAAGCGGACCATTCAAACCTGTTGATCCTCTCTCTCAGTGATTTGATGATAATCCCTTTTTCCTTTCGATGTATTTTTTGTTTCTGTACTTTCGGTTCCAGCGATCATACACTGAGCTTGTTCAGTGATCGCTGAAGAACTCGTTTTGTAACTCATTCAGAGACAACGATACTTCA
>NC_037544.1:30055042-30056803 GCF_001531365.2 Cynara cardunculus var. scolymus | reverse complement strand
GCCTCACGCTCCGAGGCAGAAGGGTCACCATGTGTTGGTGGTCCGATTTCCCAGGGTGACTTTGTGACAAAGGGGGAGCTAAACGCCTTAGCCACAGAGTTGTTCAAAAAGATGGACGAGTTGAAAAGCTTGTTCATCTCCTAGCAACAGCCTCAAGATCTTTCTCCACTTATAGAGGCTCTGAAATAGTTGTCCTCCACAACAACAAATTTGAAGTCAACAATCACAACTCTTCAGATCTCTGTTCTTCGCAAAGTCGATCTCGCAGAAGCCTTCCAGGCTATGACTCTCAACCCTTCCTCCATTCAATCCTTGAAGACCGAGCTGACAGAACTTGATGCACAATTTGCCGCTGATCTCATCTCTTCAGGTTACACCGACTATTCCAACTTCAAAAATGAGATCAAGCAAATGTTTGCCTCTGCGGTCACATATGGCGTCGACTCCAGCTCCTCAAGGGCCAATATCAACCATTTAGCAACGCGTAGAGAACTGGATGCGATGATGGAAATCTTGGGAGGTATTGTATCGAAGCATACAGATCAATTAGTCAAAGAAGCACGGGCCAAAAATGTTTCTATCCAAGATTGAACTAAGAAGCTTCTCTCAGAGGGTGAGTCTCTGCGTGACAACCTCTATCTCTGTGTGCATAAGATGAGGTGGGCTACAGGAATCGATATTGGCAATGCTACTTCCAATGCTGAACATGCCATAGAATTGATGGAGAAGGCTGCACTAAGGATTCTGCGAAGATTGAAGAAGACTCCCTAGGTTACATGCAAGGCAGAAGCCACAAAAGACCATGATGATCATGAAGGTGATGACCATGATCATCATGAGGGGGAGAAGAAGACTCCAGAGCCAAAGAAGCCTGCTCCTGCCAAAGGTATCACAATAGTGGAATCTACAACAGCCAGAAAGGATAAAGCGCCAAAGCCTCAAGGCAAAGGGAAAGGCAAAGTTGTAGAGCAACCACATAAGGGGTCATCTACAAGCTCAGAGGCTGAAATCGATGAAGAATTATATAAAGATGACCCATAAATGTTACGTGTTTTGAAGATGTCTAAGGCAGAGGATCAAGCGAGAAAAGGCAGAGCTCCAATATTCATGCCCCCCAGAGCAGGGGAGGGCACGTCATCAAAATTCCTATCAGTCCAAGAAACGTCCACGGGTACGTTCGATACTCTGCAGGGATCTGTCAAACCTATTCTTGCAGAGGGGTCAACCCAGAGGCCCATACTAGAAGAGGATGAACCCAAGATGACAGAGCACCCCACAGCCGGAAGGGTGGATGAAATCTATGAGTCGATGAGCAAGATTCCATTCCCTAAACCCCCTACAGAGCCTCTTTCTACCCCAGAAGAAATTCTTGTGTGGAAGTACTCTGCCAAAGACATTGAACCTTTTTATGATCCAGTGGTCACCGGAATTCCTTCTGCTTTCGCCAAATTCAAGTTCTCCAGACTTATAAGGCCGCGTGAGCAAGTCTTCACAGAGACTCCTATTGCTTCACTTGTGACTATCTCTCCAAGGACTCTGCTGAATAAGTCTATCCTTTTTGCTCAATTTGTTGTGAAAAGAAAGGATGGAAATCTTTACAAGTTCACAGACGCTGATTTTCATAATCTTTGTGTGTATGATGTCCTTTACATGCATAAAATACTTAACGTCTACATGGAAAGGAGGACTACCTATTCCATCTCGCTCATAAGGCTGATAGAAGTTATGCGCGCACAAGTCAAGTACTACAGCCAGAAGGAC
>NC_037544.1:30030590-30054842 GCF_001531365.2 Cynara cardunculus var. scolymus | reverse complement strand
GTCTACAAAACCATCAAGTCAGATTTGACCTATCCAGTAGATGACTTCCCAGAATCTGAAGTTGGTTAAACCTCTGTATTAGTATATAGCCTGTATCAAACTCTATCTTTTACGTTTTGTAATTTCTTTTCAGTCAATTCATTTTGAGGATGATGTTTAATCTCCTTTTGTAATTCCTTTCAGTCAAGTCATGTTCTTGCACTTTATAGCTTAATTTACTTTTTCATACTTAGGGGGAGATTGTTAGCTCTCATTCCTTTAATGTAAAAGTATAGAAAAAGTAAAACAACAAGTATTGACAGAAGCTGGTCTGTTACAGAAGACCTCAGAGGACAATCATCAGAAAAAGCTCTTTTATACAAGGTTAAAGTGACAGAACCTCTATCTTCATCCACAGAGGTTCTGGAAACTTGTCCTCTGCCAAGACAATGTTACAAGACAAAGACGATAGAACCTCTGTCGTGTCTCACAGAGGTTCTGTAAGTTGTTCCTCTGCTACATACGCTTCAAGTCATAACCAGCAGAGCCTCTGTGATGTTTCACAGAGGGTCTGCAGCTAGTCTTCTGTGTAGATTATCTTTAGCTAGTTTTACTTAGGTCTTTTAGTTGCTCGTGTCTGTCACCTGATCTTGTCTGTA
This sequence comes from Cynara cardunculus var. scolymus, assembly GCF_001531365.2. Taxonomy (NCBI): domain Eukaryota; kingdom Viridiplantae; phylum Streptophyta; class Magnoliopsida; order Asterales; family Asteraceae; genus Cynara; species Cynara cardunculus. The sequence continues at coordinate 30,054,204 of NC_037544.1, read as the reverse complement.
ATCTGTTTTTAGATGAACGACTTAGATTTAATTGCTTTAGGTCGTGTCAGGAAACGGTTATTTGCTTGTATAAATAGCAGTGTAGGCCTTTGTATTTTGTGTGCTTCCAGATTTGTAATCGTCGATATTTTCAATCAATTGAAAATCATTTGAAGCAATTCTCTTTGTGTTCATTACTTGTTCTTCATTGTGTTCTTACTGTTTCTACCTGTTTGATTGATATTGTTTCCGCTGCTCTACTACTGTCAAATCGATCATTCAAGTAAGTTTTTAGTACCAAGAATTGAGTTATTCGATCCAACAGTTACGACTTATTGGAAGAAGGGAAAAGGATGGAAGAACATATAACCTTACAACTGCTTCAGAGGTTGCAGCTTTAATTGTTGGAGATGATGGTGGTACAATTGAGAAAAGAGATATCATTGTACAACATCAAACAGGTTATTTACAAAAAATAAGTGAATTACATCCTTCTTACCTTCCTCTTCAATATTTGTTATTATTTTCATATGGAGAAGATGGTTACAGAGTTGACATTCCTCATAGAGAGGTAACATCTTCAAGCAAAAGTAAGAGAGCAACTGTAACAATGAGGGAGTTCTAGATAGGAGAAATATGTTTTCATTACTTCTCAATGCAAGGAGGCTTCTACAACAATTTATTGTTGATGGTTACACAAAGATTGAAAGTGAAAGATTGCATTACATATGTAAGCAGCAGAGAGTCCTAAGGTGCGAGACATATGATAATTTATGCAATGTACATGAACAAGGACATTCGGATGCTTCAAACATTGAACAATGTGTCATACTTCTTTCTTCTTTCATCGGTGGTGCTCGGTACATGATGCAAAATTATTTGTATGCAATGTCCCTTTGTAAATGGTATGGATACCTAGGCTTATTCCTGACCATGACTTGCAATCCTAAATGGCCAGAAATTAGAAGATTTGTTAAGGACACCGGCCTAAATCCAGAAGATAGGCCTGACATTCTTTGTCGTTTATTTAAGATCAAGCTTGATGCTCTTATTAAAGAATTGAAAGACAATGAGATATTTGGCAAAGTTCAAGCAGGTATGTTCAATCTTTGATAACAATATCAAAATATTTCTTCATACTTTAGTCTTATATTTATTAATTTAAATTGTAACTTTTTTGTAGTTGTTTATACAATTTAATTTCAAAAGCGTGGATTGCCTCACAGTCATATATGTCTGTTTATGGACCGTGATTTCAAACTACCTACTGTTGAACAAAATTATCCTATCATCTCAGCTGAGATCCTAGACAAAAACAACAATCCAGATTTGTAGTCACTTGTAAAAACGTTCATGATCCATGGACCGTGTGGTGAAGAAAACATTAATTGTCCATGCATGATTGATAGAAAATGTTCAAAGAAGTATCCGAAGAAATTTTCTGAACACACTTCTATTGATGTTAATGGTTATCTTGTATACCTCAGACGAGATGATGGACGTTTTATTGAGAAAGCAGATGTTAAACTAGACAACAGAAATGTCATTCCATATAACAAACATCTGTTGAGAAGATATCAAGCACACATTAATGTTGAGTGGTGCAACTAGGCTTCTTCAATCAAATATTTGTTCAAATATATCAACAAGGGTCCAGATAGAGCTACTATGGCTATTGTAGAAAACAGTAATGATGAGGTCACTGTTAATGTTGTTGATGAGATAAAGCAATATTATGATTGTAGATACCTTCCTGCATGTGAAGCTTCATGGCGTATTTTTGATTACGATGTTCATTACAGGACTCCTTCTGTTTCAAGACTTCCTTTACATCTTCCGGGACAACAACAAGTGGTGTTTGGTGCTGAAGATGATATTGAAAATGTCCTAAATAGACCATCTGTGGCGTCCTCAATGTTCTTAGTTTGGATGCATAGTAATCAAATTTATCAAGAAGCACGAGAACTCACTTACGTTGAATTCCCTACAAAGTTTGTATGGAAATTCAAGGAACGATGTTGGGATCGAAAGAAAAAAGGGTTCTCAATTGGACGGATTCATTCAGTTTCTCCTACTGTAGGAGAAGGATATTATTTAAGAATTCTTCTGAATAAAGTGAAAGGTCCACCTAAATCATTCGAAGACATTCATATAGTAAATGGAAAAACATTTCTTACATTTAGAGTTGCATGTTATGCTCTTGGGCTTTTAGACGATGACAAGAAATATATTGATGACATTTGCATCTGGTTTTTATCTACGCTTCTTATTTGCAACCATGTTGATTTCAAACAGTCTATTTAGACCTAAATTTGTTTGGGAAAAAACATGCAATACCTGGCAGATGGCATTCTGTACATTCAACGAATTGCTTTACAATCTCCAGATATGTTATTTCTATATCTTAACCATAGATTTATACAATAAATAGTAAATAATTTATTGTTTTTGTCTTCATCAAAAACTATGGTCGTCCTTAAATTGTTTTAACTTTAATTTCATGTATTAATTGTTGACATTTATATTATCTTCTTACAGATTTATCTCTCAATGAAGAACAAGTGAAGAATCTAACTTTGTTCGAAATTGAAAAGATTATGCTCCGTAACAATTCTACATTGAGAAACTTCACTACTATGCCTTATCCTGATAATGATTGTCTTGAATCTTCAAACAACCGTTTGATTGCAGAAGAGCTGGATTATAACCATCATAATTTACGTGATGAGTTTCAGACACTTGTAACTACTCTAACAAATGAGCAAAGAGGTGTATATAACGAAAACATGGTTGCTGTTGAAAAAAACAAAGGTGGTGTGTTTTTTGTTTATGGGCATGGCGGAACAGGTAAAACATTCCTATGAAAGACATTGGCTGCATCAATAAGATCTAAAAGAGAAATTGTTTTAAACGTCACTTCCAGTGGTATTGCATCTTTACTTCTTACCAGTGGCAGAACAGCACACTCTCGCTTTCAAATCCCTCTCATTATCAATGATAATCTCTTTGCCACAGAAAGCCATACAGTGATGTTGCGAGCTTAATAAAAAAAACTACTTTGATAATATGGGACGAGGCACCAATGGTTCATAAGCATGCATTTGAAGCACTAGATGGAAGTATGGATGATATTTTCAATACTCGACGCAGTGGTGACTTGCAAATGCTTTTTGGGGGAAAGGTAATTGTTTTTGGAGGAGACTTTAGACAAATTTTGCCGGTTATTCCCAGCGAATGTAGACAAGACATTGTAAATGCATAATTTAACTCATCTTACATTTGGAAAAAAAGCAAAGTCCTAAGATTAACTAAGAACATGAGGCTAACTGCAAATAATGAGAGTTCAGAAACTGAACAAACAAGCATTTTACAAAATGGATTTTGGACTTAGGAGAAGAAAAAGTTGGAGATGATAATGATGGAGAGGCAGTTATTGAGATACCTTATGATCTTCTCATTACCGATTCCATCGATCCTATATCTGCATTAATTGAATTTGTCTATCCCTCAATTCTTGAAAACATCAACAACTTAACTTATTTTCTAGAACGAGCAATACTTGCACCAAAAAATGAAGTCGTTCAAGAAATTAATGATTGTTTGCTGTCATTGTTCCCAGGAGAAGAAAAGGAGTACTTAAAGTTCAGATACGCTATGTGAATCAGAGCACCTTCATGATGAGTTTGATAAAACTTTGTACTCTCCTGATGTTTTAAATGGTCTTAAATTATCAGGGATACGAAACCATAAGATTTTACTAAAAGGATACCATTCAAATTTCAAAGGAGACAGTTTCCAATTGCTGTATGTTTTTCCATGACCATAAATAAGAGTCAAGGACAATCATTATCAAAAGTTGATTTATTTCTAAGATAATCGGTCTTCACCCATGGTTAGTTATATGTTGCTTTATCCAGAGTTAAAAGCAAGAAAGGTTTGAAAGTACTAACTATGGATGGCGATGGTATTATTGACAGTAAAACAACGAATGTTGTATATAAATAAGTGTTTAGTAATATATGATACATGGTTTTTATTTTATTAATATTTTACCTATTTACCTTTCATTAGTTTCATTTATGTTCTGTTATAAACTTTGTTTTAGAAGTTCCTCATATTTATTCATATTGTTATTAATTCTTTAGAGGGTCATTTTTCATTTATATTCAGCATTATAATATAATTATCCGGTCGTAGAGGCTCTGCATGTACTACGAAGCTCCTCTAAGCCTCACTCCATACTTCATAAAGAGCTTTAGAGAGGCTCTGTATGTACTACGCAGAACCTCTGACCCTCACTTTGTGTTTCATACAGAGCTTTATATAGGCACTGTAAGTACTACACAGCGCCTCTATGACTGATTTTGTGCTTCATGCAGAGCTACACAGCGGCTCTGCATTGTACGGAAGATTTATTCAGACTTGTACCTTTGACTAACCTTAGCAATTAACTCTGGAAAAGAACTTCAGACTTGTGTCCAGATTGTTCATCTTCATTCAGAAGTCTTTATGATAATCGAAATACAAGACGTCCTTTGTATATGCCAACCTTAACTCATTAGTAACAGCTATGTCTCTGCATGTACTAGGCAGAGCCTCTGAGCATGAGTATGTGCTTCGTATAGAGCTTCACGGAGGCTCTACATAGCTTCTGACTCTGATTTCGTGCTTTATGCAGACCGACAGAGAGTCACTGCATCTACAATGCAGAACCTATGTCTACGGAAGGATCCTTCAGACTTGTGACTATAAATAACCTTCACTTCAACTTTGGAGAAAGACTTCAGACTGCCTTTTTCAAATAAATATTTATTTTCAATCTTTGTTTATTTAATGAAAACAACATCTAGGTCGGAGAGTATCAATGTGTTTTTTAACGTTTATGCATATTTTTGGCATGATCTTGTTGTTTTTCTTTGTTCTTTTGATGATGCAATTGAAAGTTAACGGGCGACACATGAGTCGCTAGAGGTGACAACAAAGAGCACGGTTCATTGATTGGTGTCTCATTGCAAATTAAAAGCTCATGCAGCTGAAGTATATACACATATGATATTTTTTTAAATTCAGAAAGAGTTAAGAATGGCTGTTTGGCTTTGTGGATGGGATAGATTCACCGACATTTGTGAAACACGAGTGTACACCATAACTCACAAGAACAAAGCTTCTAAGATCACAACAAAGTACATGGTATTTATTTCTGATTTTTCCAATTCTGTTTTGCTCTTCAGTTAGTAGGAATTTATTTTAACTTCATAATATGTATTGGTTTTCACATATTATAGGTTGTTAAGAAAAAGATGGAAAACTCGTACGATTGCAGTTGTAACTGTTTTGTCCGTAACGAGATTTTATGTCATCACACTCTTATGGTAATGCTAAATGACGAGGTTGATAGAATTCCAGAGAAATATATACTTCGTCGTTGGAGACGCGACCTAGTCCCTGTTGAGTGGTTACCAGCACGTTTCAGATATGCGGAAGTTGATGCTGATAAGGAGAGGTTGATGAATGTTGCTTATTCATATTTTGAACGTATTTTAGGTCAAGTACATGATGAGAAAGATATTTTGTCAAAAAAAATGTTGACCAACTTGAGAAATGGGATACAAAGATTGATAATTGAATTTTCTATACAGTCATACGCTCAGGAGACAACAAAGTCTATTAAAGAGTTTCTTGGAGTCTCTCAACCCAAAACTGTTGATGTTCTACCTCCTATTGGTATACAAAATAAAGGTTGTGGGACTGGTAAGAGACTTATTAACGCTACAGAGAAAGCAATTTCAAACGGCAAAAAACAGAAGAGAAAGTGTTGATTATGTCGTCAAATGGCTACACATGATTCACGTAATTGTCTAAAACATGATTCCACTTAATTTATCTTTTTGATGTTTTCCTATTATTTCATTTTAAGATGTTACTGAATTATATTGTTGCGTTTTACTTCACTGAATTGCTTTAAGATTTACAATTCTATTAAAATTATTGGTTATGAATATGTTGTTGTTGTTGTTGTTTAATAAGCTATGTCATTATGTTTCATATGCATACCTGATTATGTTTTCTTACTATTTCAACATAATAGTCATGGTCCATCGCCACTTTATTCAAGTCACAATATGTTATATGATCCTTGTTAATATTTTTGCATCCATAGAATCACCACATTTTTACAGTTGATATGTTTGGTTGAATCAACATTTATGATCGTCAGTTTTTTAACGCATCCAAATATGTTACGCCTTGACTTTGTATCATACAAGTGACAAATACATCATATGAATAGGGGAGTGTAATTTATGACGATATGGAACACAATATTTTCATCAAAATGTCTTCTTGATACCATAATGTTGAAATGACAAAAGCACAATGTTTAAAGAAACTACAACATTCAATTTAGAAACTTTCCCGAAAGTAAGTACTTAAATGCGTCTACATTAAAAAAAACGAGGTTCATCCATTAATCAGATTTTAAGTCTCTCAAACCTTGTATCATGACCGTGTTTCCTTATCTGTGTACGGATGACTTCATCGACTAAGTGGAAATTTTCAACTTCCTTAATGACGTACTCCTTGTTGTTATAGTTGCTGAGCAATAACTTTGTTACTATTTCGTCTTGAGGTATGCTATCTGATTCTCTTGTGTTTTACCTTCAGGTGCTAGTCCAGTCTTCTATGTTCTCGTATCTCCTATATAGGTCTCCATATGTCTCATTGCAAACACTCCACAGTCATCAAAGTTGTGATGTGTCTGCCGGTACATTCTCAACCTCTCTTGATCTATTTCATCTAAGTTTATTCCCGATGCATGTCCTACCATATTCAAATGCCTAATCATTAACCTTTGTTGCCTTTTTTTCATAAAGAAATGGTTAACACATTGTATTCAACTTTCTTAAAAATTGTAGTTATTTATTGGTTATAAATTCATATCAGAATGTCTGTTATGAAGTCATACATTTGTAGAATGTGATCATCATCGGACACCTCTCGATATCTGTTGTCTATGACAACAATCGATGGATTTTTCAGATTGAACACCACTAGATAATAATGTCCCTTATCAAGTAACGGGAAGAATACCTGTTATTTCATCAATTTATTAATTTCATATTTGGTTAGTGATATTACAATCATATTAAACATAATTAATTGATAACAATTTAATCTTACAAAACGTACCAAGTCTATGTTACGCATTTTAACGACCTCCCAGTTGTTTTTTGCAGAAAACAACAAGCCCTTTTTGAATATTGGGTTAAATGGTTGAAACACCTAGATCTTAGCTTAAAGTCTCCCTGTGATAAAGCATGATGTATTGATGGTTATATACATTTAGATGTTAGGCAAGAAATATATGTTATTTATAGTATTTCCTACTCACATACCATAACCTCAGTGTAAAAAAATACTAACGCAATGAATCCCTATCTCGATACCGTTCTTCATAGTTAAGCAATGTCGCCCATGCGTCTATCACACTTATGTATATTGTAGTTGTACAAGCCAAGCTTTCAATTGCATGATGATGTGGCTTCAATATCATTTGGTGTTGAAAACAATAACTCACTAGAATTAAAAGTAGGATATGATAAATATAATCCTAAGATGAATGGCATAGTATAAATTACATAATAAAGAAGTTGACATTTCATAATTAACTTACTACTTTCCTCCAAGTCCTGCTAATATTCATGGATTTTTTTCCTCCGTTATCACGTTCATGTCGACTGCTTTGATAACATATGGGGATCTGAGATGGTCACCCAACTTAAGTTCCCGTCGAGTCACTCGCTTCAGTTTTTGCTCGTTTGCATTATCGAACGCTTCTACATTACACCTTTTCATTGGGGAACTTATTTCTATACCCTTACCTTTTCTAGTGAGTGAATGACCTTCCATATCTTCACGTCGTACCATTGACACAGGTTTTGGTTGCTTTATTGGACTAAGACCCAGACCAAACTTCAAAGGCGTAACATCTGCATATGATCTCTTCACCTTTGAATTTGATATGGTATTGTCTACTACTTTATCAAAAGCTTCGATGACTCCTAGGCTTAACCAAATTCAGGGCAGTGGTTTTTCATTGCATCCCATGTTATCACAGTACTCAACTTCCCTTGTTTGACTTAGAACAATCTCCAATGAAGGTTGTCCATCTTTTCTTGAAGTGGACTGATTCTTTATTCCACTAAAATTAATGTCATGTGTGGTGTTACATTGTCCTTCATTCAACATGTTCTCCAGCTCTTTCTTATAATGTTTGAATTCATCATCTTCTGGAAACTTGGACATGGCATCTTTAATATTTCCAGCTCAACCTCTAATCTTGAACTCAGAATTACTGCCATCTTAATAACTATGCGCTGAATATGCTCCTGCATTTGTTGATATTGAATGAATGCAAATTTGTATAATCGAAAGCAAGCATACGAAACACAATTCACCATCTCAAAAGATTCATATCATTAGGGGTTTAAATGCAATTTATTTAATACTAGTATTAAGGAAACTTGCTTCATCATTAAAGGAAAAGAGGCACCCAGATAAAAGCATCACTTGGGGAATAAAAGCTAGTTACTCTTTTCACTTTTTACTAATAATTGTTACGAGCATATGCATATATACCATTGTAAGAAAAAAGAATATATAGTTCAGTTTAAACCCCATTTCTTTTTGAAATAACAACCCCAACTCACACATCTAGATCAAATTCATTGGTATTTAGTAGTTGAATTGTGCTTATTATGAACTTAATGTCTACCACCAATCCATAGCAAATATATAAAAGAAAAGTTTGATTTGTGGTAGAGGTATCCGTTTAATAAAATCTCTTTTCTTTCTAAACTTTCTATCCAGAGTAATAAATACAACCAAGTTAAATACCAACTTCATAGACCCCACATACAAGCTAATAGTAATGGAATTAACCATTACATATTCAACAATTTCATGCAATGTTTTATTTCAAACTCAATCTGGTTAAATAATTTGGTGAAGGTGTAATCGCAACACCATCTTATCTCTAAATTGTCGATTTTGAATTTAATACACAAACGTAAATTGTACCTCCTTATTCGGCTTTGTCGGTGTTGACGTTTCACCAACATTTTGTTGGTTTGAAGCATTATAGGGCTGTATATCTTGACTTGATTCAAGAGTCGATCGTAGAGGTAGTAAGCCGAATCCTTCGTCTTTGATTTCCATTGAGTATCTTTTCTTTAACAAATCAATGTTAAAGGCAGAAAGTGCATGTCCCTTGTGATCTACCACAAACATTGGGACTTATCGTAGATTCAACATATAGCAACTGCAAATGAACTATTTGGTTTCTTATGTAAAGAGTTTTTATAATTTTAGATATCAGTGAAACTTACAGTGAGGTATGTCAACGGTCCAGTATAGAAGCACATTGTACTCTCCCTTTTCCATTATACCTTGTTCTTATTTTTCCCGTAGATGTATTTACACCAATCTATTTCTGAAATCATGTCTTCATTTTCTATTCGCGAGAGGAAACCAAAATTGCAACACCCCATCCTGCTGCATTCAACCACTAGATTCACGAATAGTACCAGAAAACTGAGTTTGGAATTGAACCCTGCATCTCCTGAATTCTGTGTTAGTTTCATAATGTCTTTTGGATGCATCTTCTTCTTCTGAAACTGTTTTCACCATGTAGTTGTTATGTTCTTTGAATCATCGAATTCCTCCAGCTCTAGTAGATCAATTCCTCCCATTCGTAACCCTAACAAATTATGGATTGATTCAATTGTGATTGGTATTTCCCCATTCATAACCTTCAGTTCCATCTTCTTAACATCCAGGAAGTCCACTACGTAGAAACCAAGCTTTGATGGCACTCCATTAATCGTCATTTGTAATAATGATCCTAACCCCATTTGCATTACCACATTTTTTATCATTGTTTAATCCAACGATTGTTTGATTTAATGTTCGTGGCAATGTTCTTGTTCTCAACATCTCCATCCAGTCCTTCTTTCCTTCACTTGAATCAGTTTCATGCATTCTTTCCTTAGTTTTATCGCTTTCATCTTCCTTCCCTGCTTTTGTTTTCTCTGATGTTATACTTGTTTTCGGGGTTTGGCCTAGGGTAAACGTTATGAACCACAAACTAACATCGTTAGTGTTATAATGCATATGTTATGTGTAGTTATCTATGCTAATAATGAAAAAAATATCACCTCTACATGAAGTCATCCTTTTTCTTTCAGATGTTGCATAGTTTTAGTTTCTTTACCCTTATTTCTTATATGACGTTCTTTCTCATATTGCCGATTTCTGCTTCTGGAACACATCGAAGGACTACTTTCATGGTCCATCGCCACTGTAAAGACCAGATTTTTTTATTTAAATATGGTAAACGTCCATATATAAATAATCCATAAGGTCTGAATAGTTCAACGCAATGGAAGTTTAAAAAAACTAATAAAACTTAAAGGATCATTTATCTAATCATGATCATATCAAAGTCTTGGATTGTCTCCACGTCAAGCCTTTATTCTGCAATAGTCGGTTCTAAACTTTCTCATTTCCCTTGCTACTATTCCTGAGTGTGAGCGACCTGGTTGCATAATTGTTTTTGAAAGAAGTTGGGTGAGCCAAGGGCTCGGTGAATTAACGGTTTTAATGTATACACAACGTAAAAAAAAAAAGATTTCACAAAGTGTCATAATTTTTCATGCATATGGTTTAAACAACATACTTCACAAAACTAGTGGTGTTATGGGAGATGAATACCTCACACAACATTACTTGGCGAACTCACACAGCGTGTCCGCACTTACGGCTTAGACAAGCTCACAAAGCACGCTCGTCTTTACGGAATAATAACGTAGTACACCCCCCCATTGCCACACAAACATATTTTATCAAAGAAGGCACGTTTACACATACATGATAATCAAATAAATTAAGAAAATTCCAGGCAAGCTTCCATATAATTGTAAATAAAATGTGCAACCAGTTTTAGGAAAGTCACGTATAACTGATCATAGTAGTTATTGTCCCAAGCGCTCTTTTAAGTGGCTAGCGTCTCCCAACAGATCAAATACCATAATGTTGATTGTAACATACGACATTCCATAGAGATGATCGACTAGTTCTATTGACACTTTTTATTTATTTTTTATTATTTTTTTTTATAAACCATGTTTACCTATTAGTTTACAATTTGATTTATGTATATATATTTATGTATATATATATATATATAGGTTTATATATTTAGCATCCAACAACAGTTTTTTTTTTTATATATATGCATGACGGTGCATGCATGAAATGCATATATATATATATATATATATACACACACACACTGTAACAACTTCACCAAGCATGATTTTTACCCATGCATCACTTCTTATACCTTTATATATATATATATACATATATATACGTATATATGTATACATATATATATATATATGTGTGTGTGTGTGTGTGTCACTTCTCCAAATAATCCCAAGCAGTTTCTGACGAGCATTACCTATGCTCTAATTTCTTAAACTGTGGTGAATCAACACATAGAATTAATGAGACTCGATAAACCTTTCATCATAACGAGTTTTTAACCCCTCAATTCATCGTAGCAACGAAACGTCGTCTATCCATTATAGAAAAATATTGACTTACACACACTAAACATAAGTTCTATATCCTAGAATCGACACGAGGGTCACCGGTTATCAACTCGATCTCACCGTGATTACCGTTGTGAAGAACGGTGGGGGTTCTTCTGGTGACCATGGGCCACCATTGCTCCTTCGGGAACCCACCTGAATGATTGAATGACTAGAGTGATTATCTAGTAAACATAATTTAGACAATGGGTATGAAACACTTACCGATTGGCATGGAGTTAGCTACGATGTACAATACCGTCGACTTTCCTCCCTTATATGAGTTCCCTTCCTCCAAACTTCTTTTCTTCTTTCTTGTTTCTTCTTTTTTCTTGTAGACCTACCTCCTATATATACTTGATCACATTGACGGTTTTGATTTGAAGAATACACAAAGCCCTTCATTAACTATCCCGACCGTTTAAGGCCTTTAGATATGTCAACTATAAATGCATCTAAATTTCCCTTTACTTGATGTATACGGTCTCTAACATATAATATTTTTTTTAAAACTTAAATAGATAAGAGTTATTACAAACTTCCCCCCTTAATAGAATTTCGTTCTCGAAATTTGCTCTATACAAATAAATGAGGGTACTTCAACCTTATCTCTTTCTCGGGTTCCCAAGTTGCTTCTGGCCCTCCATGATGTCTCTATTGAACTTTCACGAGAGCAATCTATTTATTTCTTAGTTTCCTTACTTTTCTATCAATGATAACTTTTGGTTCTTCAATATAACTCAAAGTTCGGTCTAACTTTACATTCTTAAGAGTTAGCATACTACTTTCTTCAGCCAAGCACTTCTTTAGATTAGATACATGGAACGTGTTATGAATGCCTTGAAGTTCTTCAGGTAGTTCCAACTTATAGGCAACTTCACCTACCCTTTCAGTTATCTTGTAAGGACATATGTAACGAGGACTTAGTTTCCCTCACTTTCCAAAATGAACCACGCCTTTCCATGGTGAAATCTTAAGCATAACTTTGTCCCCAACTTGAAATTCTATCGGCTTTCGTCTTTTATCGGCGTAGCTTTTCTGTCTATCTTGAGCTACCTTTAACCTTTCCCTTATCTGTTTTATCTTATCGGTTGTGTATTTAACTATTTCGGGGCCAGCCAATTGTTTTTCACCCACCTCATTCCAACATAATGGCGTTTGACACTTTCTCCCATACAAAGCTTCATACGGTACGACTTGAATGCTAGCATGATAGCTATTGTTATAGGAAAATTCTATCAATGAAAGATGGATTTCCCATGACCCTGCAAAATCAATAACAGATTCCCGCAACATATCTTCTAGAGTTTGAATGGTCCTCTCACTTTGACCATCTGTTTGCGGGTGATAGGATGTACTTAGCTTTACTCGTAACTCCAACTCTCTTTTAAACCTTTGCCAAAACGTAGAGGTAAACCGACTGTCCCTATCAGAAACTATTGATAAGAAACACCATGACAAGTTACAATCTCGTCTATATACAACTTAGCTAGTCTTTCCATAGAGTATATTTCTTTAATTGGCAGAAAATGTGCAGACTTCGTGAGTCTATCAACAATTACCCATATAGCATCATAACCCTTTGGTGTTCTTGGGAGTTTTGTCACAAAGTCCATTGTGATGTGGTCCCACTTCCACATCGGAATTTCTAGGGGTTGTAGCTTACCAAATGGTCGTTGATGTTCAATTTTGACTTGCAGACATGTCAAACACCTTTCGACATAATGGGCTATGTCTTTCTTCATCTGTGGCCACCAGTAAGATTGGCAAAGATCTCGATACATTTATTGTTACCTGGATGGATAGAATAACGATATTTATGGGCCTTGTCTAACACTTGGTTACGAAAGTTTCCTAAACGAGGAATCCAAATTCTACCTTTATAGCACTTTAACCCCTTATTATTATCTTTAAGCAACGGACCAACCCCTACCATTCTCTCTCCCTTCAAGTTTCCCTCTACTAAAGCTTCTTCTTGAATTTTCTCGATTTCATCGGTCCAACTAGAAGTAACCTCCATTCGCATTGCTTTAATCCTCACCCGATCACTCCTTTCTTTACAACTTAATGCGTTGGCCACCACATTTGCCTTTCCGAGGTGATATAAAATTTTACAGTCATAATCCTTCAGCAACTCCATCCACATTTGTTGTCTCATGTTCAGGTCCTTCTGATCAAACAAGTATTTTAGACTCTTATGATCAGTATAAATTTGGCACTTCACCCCATATAAGTAGTGCCTCCAGATCTTCAACGCAAACACCACAGCTGCCAACTCTAAGTCATGAGTTGGGTATCGCTTCTCGTGTTCTTTCAGTTGATGTGAGGCATACGTAATAACTTTCCCTTGTTCCATTAGCACACAACCAAGTCCTAGCTTGGAAGCATCACTGTAAACTACGAACCCTTCAGTTCCATCTTATAAGTCCAATATCAGCGCGGTGCTCAACTTTTCCTTTAAGACTCTCAATGCCTCTTCTTGAGATGATTTCCGATCAAACTTCACACCTTTCTTTGTTAGTGCTGTCAACGACGTTGCTATCTATGAAAAGTCCTGAATAAACCTTCGGTAATAACCAACTAATCCCAAGAAGCTACGTATCTCATAAGGGTCCTTGGTGGCTCCCACTTCTTTATAGTGTCTACTTTGGCCGGATCTACTTTTATTTCTTCTTGGGTCACCACATGCCCTAGAAATTGAACTTCTCGGAGCCAGAACTCATACTTTGAGAACTTCGCGTATAATTTTTCCTATTTCAGTAACCTCAAAACTACGCGAAGATGTTTCTCATGCTCATTCTCAGTGCGGGAATAAATTAAAATATTATCTATGAAAACAATGACAAACTTATCTAGGTAGGGTTTGCATTCTCTGTTCATCAGATCCATGAAAGTTGCAGGTGCATTTGTCAACCCAAATGGCATTACCAGGAATTCATAATGCCCATACCTAGTCCTAAAAGCTGTCTTAGATACATCCTCCTCCCGGACCTTCAGCTGATGATAACCTAACCATAGGTCGATCCTTGAGAAATAACTGGCACCCTGAAGTTGATCGAAAAGATCATCAATCCTTGGAAGTGGGTACCTATTCTTTATATTTACGTTGTTACGCCTGCGGTAGTCGATGCACATCCACATTGTGCCATCCTTTTTCTTAACGAAAAATACCGGTGCTCCCCAGGGCGAGGTGCTAGGGCGTATAAAACCCTTTTCTAACAACTCCTGCAACTGAGTCATCAACTCCTTCAATTTTTGACAGTGCAAGACGATAGGGTGTTTGAGCTACAGGTACAGCTCCAGGTACAAGATAAATTTGAAACTCTACATGTCTCTCGGGTGGTAGACTTGTCAGGTCATCTGGAAAGACTTCAAGAAACTTCCTTATAACAACAATGTCTTCCATACTCTTTTTCTCTTTCCTAGCATCTATCACATATGCCAAATAACTTTGACATCCCTTTCTTACACACCGCCTTGCTTTAACTAGGGAAATCATGCTAGATTTCCTATTTCTTCTATCTCCATAAATTACTATGGTTCCACTATTGGGTAATTCAATCTGAATTATCTTTTTATTGCACATAATTTTTTCCTGGTTTTCAGCTAACCAGTCCATCCCAATTATTATATCAAATTCCCCAAGGATTATAGGGAGTAGTTTTAATGGAATCGAACAACCGTCTATCTGAATATTGCAGTCATCATACTCCTTTCTAATTATCACCCTATTATCATCGACAATTTCTACCTCTAAGGATGAACTTAAAGGCTTTGGTACTCTATGCAAGTAATCACATAAAGTAGTTGACACAAAAGAACGGTTTGTGCTAGAATCAAAGAGTACTTTAGCATGCACAGAGTTGACCAGAAATGTACCTGTCACCACGTTCGGTGTCTCCTCGGCCTCTGTTGCTGTCATGTGGAAGACTCTTCGTTTAGACTTAGTTACTTCAAGTCACTTTTCCTCCCTTTTTTTCATTTCGACTTCCACCTTCACCTGTAGCATGCTCATCCTTTTCCTGAGGGCAATTTGCTTGTACATGATTGGGTGACTTACAAATGAAACATAATCGCTCCCTTCGCTCAACCTTGCAATCCTAAGAAAAATGTCCTGGCCTCCCACATCGGTAACATATCCTCGGCTTAACCATGCATTATCCTTTATGCACACGATTCCATTTAGGACATGGTTTAGCAGCTTGCCCTTGCCATGTCTTCTTTTCTGAACCCAAAAACTTTGGCTTCCTGGTTTCATTGCTTGGACCATCCCTTTTTTTTTGCCCCTCTCAGCATCTTGACGATTCTTCTCTTTCTCTCGAATTTCTGCTGCATTTATTGCCTCCTGAAATGTGGTAGGACTCATAGTGAGAACAAATTCCCGAATAGATGCTTTTAGTCCCCATATGTACCTCTCTACCCGTCTTTCCTCAGTCAAAACATAGTGCTCAACAAACCTTGCTTTTTCTGTAAAACTTGTCGTATATTCCCGAACTGTCATGGTTCCTTGTTCCAACCTTAAAAATTCTTCTTCCAGTTGCTTTATCGCAGTTCGAGGACAAAATTTCTCATTAAATAATATCTTAAACTCACCCCATGTCATTCTTGCTACAACCTCTTCGCCCCTTAAGTTCGTAACTATTTCCCACCAGAAAAGAGCTTTTGATTTTAGCATGGATGTCGCATATGTCACCTTATCTTCTTCCGCACACTTACTGATTTTAAAAATCACTTATATCTCTTTTATCCACCTCATAGTTGCCACTGGGTTGGGGTCACCTTGAAAGGGTTGGGGCTTACAAGCTAGAAAGGTCTTATAATTACAACCTTTTTGTCCCGAACCCGTGTTGATAGGACTATTTGGTCTTGACCTCTCATACCGGTCTCCCCTGTTGTTTGATTCGCTAATATTTTCTCTTCTATTGCTTATCACCCTATCCTCTTGATTTCTCAACTCCTCCTCTCGCACCTAAGCTAGAACTGCAGGCAAGGCAGCTTGCAAGGCTTTTATCACCTCATGAGCGATGATGTCCATGGGGGTGACGATAGTTGCCTTGGTACGTCCTCGGCCCCTGCCTTGACCTCTTCCAGATGCAGAGCTTTCTTGTACAGAGGGCTCAGGTTCATTTTGTGTCCCTTGAGTCCTACCTCGCCCCCTTCCTCTTCCTCGACCTCGTCCCCGCATGCTAGCGGTCCTTGCGGCCGCAACCGATGCTGGTCAGGTCTCTTGTACAATAGGGGTAGCCCCTATAGGTGGTGAGTCTACTGCATCGGGTGTAACCGATATTGTCCTTCCTGACTGTCGCGACATTATTGTTGTATGCGTTAAACATTTACATTTATAAGCTTATTTATTCATAACCTACTCATCCAACATTCACTCAATAAGATTAAACACCAAATAATATATTTCTTTCAAAAGATAAGTCAATACATAAGTCTTGCTTATTACGCCAAACTGGCTAATACATAAACCAAAATAAACCCAGCTCAAGGCCGGTTAATATCCAAAAATATCCTAAAAAAACAAAAGTTCTTAACGCAAGACTATGTTTCTTTCTCACCCTCTCACTCAAGGCATGTCCGTGGGGTAGTTAATGATCTTCACAAATTCCTCATAAGTGTTATTTGGATGGTATTTCCAGATAAATCCTAAGCTCGGGCCATGATGGTATTGGTGTGCCCAGCTGGAAAAATACTCCTTGATCAAGCTTACATATTTCAAGGACACTCCATGGTAATAGTGAGCACAGTCTCCCAATCACACTTTCCAAGACTGGGCAGCAATCCTTCTTTCCCACTCTAACTCCACACACTTTCAAGCCATGTCGTGGTTGCTCCCCCAAAGTTCATCATTTTCTTTCAACACCTTGTTTAACTCTCCCCCTAAATTAACATGTTCCATTTGCAAGTTGTTCAACCACAATTCCACTTTGGTCTTTTCCACTTGAATCTTAGACAATTCTGTTCTCAGTTCAGCATTCTTACCACGTAAATTCGATATATTCTCTTCTAAGTCCTCACGAGTAGGCGTGCTAGGGGTGTACTCCTCATAAGGTTCCTCTATTGGATCATAGGAAGAATCATTTACAGGTGTGGGTTGAGATGACTCAACTCTTGAAACACTCGCGTGACCCCTAGAACTGCTCCTCAACCTCCTAGAGCGTCTGCTAATGTGGCTAGAGCTTGTACGGTCATGTTCCCCGACTCCACTCTTTGGTCCTAGTCCAGCTACCGCACTACTTTCGGCCCTACCTCCTCGACGACCAATGCTCCTAGTATGTTTGGTATAAACCATATTACTACAAAACCACAGTGAAGAATCTATCATCTTCCAACACACTTTCAAAACTTAAAAGCAAATTAAACCAACTATAACAATATTAATTCATATAACCTTTTCCCTGTTTCTATATTTTATACTCCATCTCAGTTTAAGCTAAGGCTAAAATTAATAACCTATTTCTCTTAAACTAAGGCTCTGATATCACTTGTAAAGACCTGATTTTTTAATTTAAATACAGTAAACGTCCATATATAAATAAGCCATAAGGTCTAAATAGTTCAATGCAACAGAAGTTTTAAAAAAAAAACAAATAAAACTTAAAGGATCATTTATCTAATCATATGATCATATCAAAGTCTCGGATTGTCTCCACGTCAAGCCTTTATTCTGCGATAGCCGTTTCTAAACTTTCTCCTTTCCCTTGCTACTATTCCCGAGTGTGAGACGACCTGGTTGCATAATTGTTTTTTCAAGAAGTTGGGTGAGCCAAGAGCCTAGTGAATTAACGATTTTAATGTATACACAACGTAAAAAAAATAGATTTCACAAAGCGTCATAATTTTTCATGCATATGGTTTAAACAACATACTTCATAAAACTAGTGGTGTTATGGGAGATCACTACCTCACACAACATTACATGGCGAACTCACACAGCATGTCCGCACTTACGGCTTAGACAAGCTCACAAAGCACGCTCGTTTTTACAGTATCATAACGTAGTACACCCTCCATTGCCACACAACATATTTTATTAAATATGGCACGTTTACGCATACATGATAATCAAATAAATCAAGAAAATTCCAGGCAAGCTTGCATATAATTGTAAATAAAATGTGCAACCATTTTTATGAAAGTTACGTATAACTCACCATAGTAGTTATTGTCCCAAGCGCTCTTTTAAGTGGCTAGCGTCTCCCTACAGATCAAAGACCATAATGTTGATTGTAACATACGACATTCCCTAGAGATGATCGACTAGTCCTCTTGACACTTTTTATTTATTTATTTATTTGTTTTATTTTTTTTATAAACCATGCTTACCTATTAGTTTACAATTTGATTTATATATATATATATATAGGTATATATATTTAGCATCCAACAACAGTTCTTTATATATATATATATATATATATATGAATGATGGTGCATGCATAAAATGCATATACATATATGTATATATATATATATACACACACACACACTGTAACAACTTCACCAAGCACGATTTTTGCCCATGCATCACTTCTTATACCTTTATATATATATATATATACATATACATATATATATATATATACATATACATATATATATATACATATATATATATATATATGTGTGTGTATCACTTCTCCAAATAATCCCAAGCAGTTTCCGACGAGCAGTACCTATGCTCTAATTTCTTAAACTCTGGTGAATCAACACATAGAATTAATGAGACTTGATAAACCTCTCATCGTAACGAGTTTTTAACCCTTCAATTCATCGTAGCAACGAAACATCGTCCATCCATTATATAAATATATTGACTTACACACACTAAACATAAGTTCTATCTCCTAGAACTGACATGAGGGTCACTGTTTATCAACCCAATCTCACCGTGATTACCGTTGTGAAGAACGGTGGGGGTGCTTTCGGTGTCCGTTTGTCACCATTGCCCCTTCGGGAACCCACCTGAACGATCGAACGACTAGAGTGGTTATCTAGTAAACATAATTTAGACAATGGGTATGAAACACTTAGGGGGCGTTTGGTTCGTAGAATGGAATTCGATGGAATTGGAATTCATCAAATGAATTTAACTGTGAGGGAATGGAACGGAATTTGATGGAATTTGACCATGTCTTTTGATTGCGTTCGGTTGGATGGAATTGGAATGGAATTCTTAACGGAATTGGAATTTTTGTTGTTTCTTTCATGGAATTCAACGACAAAATTAGAGGCAAAAAAACCGAAACCGATGGTGAAAACCGAAAACCGAAACTTTTGAGCTGCGTTCGGGGACATCTTATCAAGGACGGGGCGGGGATCGGAGATAAATTCGGGGATTTTAACGGGGACGTGGGTGGGGACGGTGATCATCGGCCCGACCCAGCCTGATATGTGTATATATATTAATTTTAATTTATATACATATATATACACACACACACACATATATATACATATATATATATATATATAATATCATTAAAAGAAAATAGTAACATTAAAATTTAAAAAACTTTTATCCACTTCACTTCAACAACCCAAATAAGGCTCACGAAAAAGTCTAGTTTATTTTTCTAATTGGGAAATCGTGATTTTAGTTGTATGATGTTTGAAGTTCTGTTTAGTTTTATATTGTAATCTAATACATTGTCTGTAATTGGTTCGATTATGTTTGAGACATTTAAACTTGTATCTTTAAAAAAAATTGTAATTTACTTTTAGTTGTGAAAATTAACATATTGTAATTTTTTTAGATCTGTTTAGGGTTTCGGTTTTGGGTTCAGTTACAACCAACTGTGAACAGAAAAAAGAGAATTTTTACCTTAACGGGTTCCTCAACGGGGATCGGGAAATTGTGAGGACCCGATAAGATCCCCGACGGGGATCGGGGCAATCACGGGGACGGTTTTAGTTATCGGTTTCTGGGACGGGGATACCAATAATCGGCCCGAACCTGGCCCGTTGCCATTCTTAGTTTTAAACAAGATCGAGCAAAGGAGATCGAGCATAGCAGAACAGAGCAAATCAAGATACAACGTCGATGAATGGATGAGGGCTAAGGAATTTGTTGGATTGGAATTTGAAATCCGTGGTATATGCGGTGGAATTGTGAAATCAATGAATTAAGGAATTTGTTGGAATTGGAAGAATTCCTTCACATCTATTATGTGAACCAAACATGGCATTTGGAATTTTGTCAAAGATTTGGACATTCCAATTCCACCAAATTCCATGAACCAAACACCCCCTTACCAATTAGCGTCGAATTAGCTACGATGCACAATACCGTCGATTTTCTCCCCTTATATGAGTTCCCTTCCTCCAAACTTCTCTTCTTTTTTTTTTTTTTTTTTTTGCTTGTAGACCTACCTCCTATATATACTTGATCACATTGACGATTTTGATTTGGAGAATACACAAAGCCCCTCATTAATTATCCCGACCGTTTAAGGCCTTTAGATATGCCAACTATAAATGCATCTAAATTTCCCTTTACTTGATGTATACGGTCACTAACATATAATATGTTTTTTAACTTAAATAGATAAGAGTTATTACAATCACTTTATTGAAATCACAATATGTTAGTTCCATATAACATGTACATCAGTTCTTAAATTTTGAGAAATTTAAGGTATTTGCATTTACTTACTTTTGGGATTCTTCTAGGACTGCTTCTGTTTTCCAACCCAACATCGCTTGAAATTAAATATTTCCATCATCTTGTAGTTCTACATATATAGATTTATGCTATTTTAATACAACGAAAGTTACCTTATTTGTTGTTGCTTGAACCTTGTCTTATTCGTTGTCTCTTTATATGCTTTGAATATGATGAATCTACAAGTACCAACAAAGGAAGCTCGGTTTTTAACTCTACTCATATCCATCTATTGGTAAAGGATGAAATGTTAGATTGATCATTTTTAGTTGAAAATTACCAATCAAAATTAGATGTTCAGATCTAGCAGCTTTCGTGTCCATAACCCTAATTGCATCTATTTCTATATTAGCTCTTTTCTCTCCTGATCTACTTGACATAGTATTATCGTCGTTGAACTGCTTATTATCATCCATTATATCTTCATGACCATCGTCTGCAGTTGACAAATAACATATAAATCAACTAAAATCATTTCAATAAAGTTCGTTAATCACATTATATTGTAGTAATCATATTGCATTCAACATGCGTCATACCATAATATGTACTATATTTCATATTCAATGGAGAAATAATGCAACTAGAAAGTGAAATACATATATCCAGAATGCATCCATATTCAGATCTAAATTCAAATGGATGAATCTTATAACAATGTACCAATTGCATCCTGATAAACAACATAAACAAATGAAACCATAATGCATTTATATTCATCCTAGAATGCATTCCAATTGATTACAGAATGCATCTTGATGAATTTTACATGAAATTAATGAATTGAAAAGAATGAAACTTTGATCATTGAACCAAATGCATCCATGTATAAGAAATTATAAACACAACCATAACGCATTTGAATTCATTCCAGATTTCATACATAGCTTCGTATTCAAATTCACTTCAAAATGAATCTTATAATAATGCATTTAAATTATAATAATGCATTTAGATTAAGAACTGATTACACAATGAAACAAGATTCATTCCATAACTTTACTAGAGTAATAAATCAACTAAAATTCTTTGAATAATGCATCAAGACTCAACCTTCAGTTTTACAATATCGTGAGCTTCATGATGTCAAACTAATGCCTCTAAGATCTCAAATTGATTCATATTTTCATGAGTTTCATAACAAGGGATATCATCATGTCAATAATGCAATTAGATTCATTACCATGTACACAATGAAACAAGATTCATTCCATAACTTCAGTGGCGTAATAAATGAACTAAAAATCTTTGAATAATGCATCAAGACTCATCCTTCAGATTCATAATATCAGGAATTTCATGATGTCAAACTAGTGCCTCTAAGATCTCAAATTGATTCATAATTTTATAAGTTTCATAACAAAGGATATCATCCTCTCAATAATGTAATTAGATTTATTACTATGTCAACAATGCAACAAGATTTATTCCATATCTTAATTGGAGTAGTAAACAGTAAGGTAACAATAAACTATGTCAAACACATTGTGTCCCTTGTTCACATTTTCTCTTTAAAATCTTAAAAAAGATGTCATTTTACTAACCTTAACATCTGTTGAAGCCCCTGTTTCTAGTTCACAAGTGATTTCGTTCATCAGTTTGATATGTCGTTGGTTTCACTACAAAATTATCATCATCTTCTTCGCCCAGAACAACTGGATTTGTTGCAGTATTATTAAACTTAGAGAAAGAATTATTGATCATGATTTGTTCGCTCCTTTTCCGGACCGATTCAAAGAAATACCACAAATTAGGTTTTATAAAATCCTAATTCCAAATGAAATCAACTATTCTTTTACCTTGATTTCCTACAATGATGATACCACGCTAATTTTTGTTTGCCATCTGTTGTTGTAATATAACTCAATTTCTTCATCAATCCTTACCCAAACTGTTCAATAATGGTTGATCTTGCAGAGTAATTATCGGAATTCGAATCTTGAGAATATCACGTCTAAAGAAACGCAGGCTAATGAATTTCACTGTTCAAAATTTGCCCTTATTTTCTAAAGTGAGTGTCAATCAAATTGCTTTTAATTTCATTTATGCTATGAGATGCTCACTGACCATAGATTGAAGTTTGGATAGATGAGATGGGGTTGTATTCGTTGTATGAATGCCAAGAGTTGCACAATAACTCCTATATATATATATATATATATATATATATATATATATATAGGGATGTTATTCTACACCCTTTGCCATTCCTACATCCTATACAACCCTCATCTCAACCATTCAATTTTTAATCAATTAATTGTTTCCTAATATAAAGTATTAATCATAATTAATAAACTCTATTCATATT